>NW_022196911.1:58997468-59019788 GCF_008632895.1 Mastomys coucha
CTCAGGGACTACTCCATCCTGCCCTCTAATGGAAACAGTTTTAAGGGGAGAGAGGGACAGAGAGCCAGTGCCAACAAGAAGAGGGGACAAGCAGGGCCCCTCCGAGATGCAATGGGCATGAAAGTGAAAATAAACTGCTTTAACCCTGCAACTCCTCGGGCTTCTATGGGAAGAGGATCCAGAAGCCACCTCCAGCAATGGGCAATACTACCCACAATGCTCTGCTCTCCCACGCTGTTCACTGGTAAAGAGTCCGAGATGCGATCAGGGCAGATGAGAAGCTAAGGCTGGAAAGATTCAGATGACTTGCTCCAGGCCAGTAAGGCATAAAGCAGACACTAAAAACAAAAGCTTGGTGCACACCTTGTGCCTTTTTGTACTGTTTCCTCTGGGTCCAGAGCTATGCTTCCACCAAGTATAGAAATGCAGCCGGGCCTCTGTTCAGTTGTGCAGCAACTCAGAGAGGAGCAAGGCTTCCGCCTAGCTGGGGAAACTTTGCTTGGTGAAAAAGAATACTGGAGGAAGTGTACTGTATGCAGGGAACCTAGGCGTTTGTCCCTGGAGGGTAGTTAAAGGCTGAAAGACACCTGCCCTGCTAGAATAGCTGGAGTTTGAATTCCTCTAAACATATCAAGGTGGACTCAGTCACCTCCCACCATATGGAGTTCATTATCCTGGGAGCCTGCATGAGCTGAGCATTACCAGGTTAAAGAGGGCTCTGAATGATGTTATGGTCAATTGATCCAAATTGGATTATTAAGAAGGAAGCTTGGCTATTAGAGGTTTTCCCTTTGTGCTTGGGGATGATGCTCTGAGCAGGAACGCTGGTGACTAAGCCTCAGATGCCTTGATAGGAGTTGATCCAGGGTGGAGTTTTCTGGGCTCTTGTGCAGACAGTTTTTGTGGGTTTGATAAAAAGTCCCCCAGCGAAGGACTGAAAATGTCTTGGCACTGTGACAGGCCTAATGTCAACAAGCTCATCCAAATACTGTAACTTCTTTCCTTACATTCTTAATTTTTTGAGTCTAACAGGCTTTGGACTTGATTCATTTCTGACACTGTAATTTTTTTTTTTAAAGATCAACATAAAAATATTGGTTCAGCATGTCTCATTTTACAGGAAGTTATAGTAACCCTCTTGCCTTCTGGTCTGATCCTATAGAAGGTCCTTCATTTTGGCAAGGATAGTTTAAGGTTTTTAGAAATGACCTAATATAAACTCCTTTGCCCTAGGGAAGTTCTTCTGTTGTTCTCTTTTTCTTTTGCTTTGCTTTTTAGTTAAAGAACAATGGGAAAGAAAAAAGTGTGTGTGGGGAGAGGCGTTATTCTAAAGTTTTCAAGACCTGAAGCAACTGAGAAAGTTAGAAGTAAACAAACATTTTAAGATATAATAGCATGACTATAAACAGTGCAGGCTCCATGAAGGGAATTCACTGACCTTGACCCTTGAAGAATAGACTAGTACAGAAAGAAGATAAGAATTTCAGAAAAGACTGGGTATGGTGGAGAACACCTGGAGGCGGAGGCATAAGGATTACAAGTTCAAGGGCAGTCTACATTACGTACTAAGATCCCAGCAGCCTGGACTTCTTACTGATTTTTTTTTTTAATTCTAGAAAAGAAAAAAGAAAACTGAACAAATTGCCAGGAATGCAGGGAAATAACAGATACCTTAGCAAGGAAAATGTTCAAAATTTCAACTTAGGGTGACTCCTTTCCAGGAACAAGACTGTGACCCAGAAAGAAATCCGAAAGGAACTGTGAGAGAATTAAGGGGAAGGGTCTTAGAAACTGAGGTACCTCTGAGAAGCCTCCAGGAGCCCATCTCTAAACTACAAAGCATGCAGGAATCACACATGGGAATCACTTCACTCCCTCTCCCTCACCTTCTGCCTACCATCTTGCACATTCTTGGTCCCTTATTATCTCTCTGTTAAGTATGTCTGACACACACCACACAGGCTCCCTGGATGGCCACAATCTAATATAAACAGTGGCGGGGAAAGCCGCCGTGATGGCCGCTGTTCCAATCACCAAGAGTTCTCCTACTCTGTGATAGCCATATCACCAGTAGTTGAACCGAGAGTCAAACCTCTCCGGGTTAATCCCTCCCTTGACATGAGGTTCATTTCCCAAGTAAAAGCTGTACATCTTTGCTTCTCCTCCTCCAGACTTCCAGCTCATTAGAGCAATCAGCAGTGCGTTGGGTGTATAATAACAGATCATTAGACCTATCAGTGGGCACTATTCCCTGACTAGCTAGCCCATCAAAGGGTAGTGGGTTGCGCTTCTGGGAACTCACAGACCCTGAGATGGTCAGTAGCATGCTAAGGTCAGCTAGCCAGGATAAAAGATGGATGGAATTCTGAATCACAGAGACTGTGTGAGGATTCCACAACCTACCTACCTTCCTTCATACTGGAGAGGGGTCAAGAAACAGAATCATATCGCCCAAGGAGGAAAAGAGAGAAGGCTCTGCAAAATGATTCTGACTTCTCGAAGGGAAGAGGAGGAAATCTCTTGACTGTGGATAGCAGTGCTTTGTACTGCCCATTAGTCCTGTAGCTCAGCCATGAGGGAAGGAAATTAGAGAGTTTGCCCTTACCATTCCCAAGGCTCCATTTCCCTGGTCCCTTCTGACCAGAAAGTTGGCACCCTCTTTATTCCAGGGCACAGACTTACTCTTACTTCTACTTAGAAGTGCAGCCTTTGCTTTTCTACTTGCCTCCCTCCCAGTCAGTCATGCCATGACCCCTTCACCCTTTCGGTTACCAGTTTCTCAAGGCTCCCATTGTCCCTTCCCAGCTCCGATCTTCTGTGCTGGCTGCTGACACTAAAATATAAACACTTACTCGCTGAGAACTAGCCCAATTCACCCTCCTACCACCTTGCTCACAGCTGCCCCTCTGCACAGTCTTCTCCAGGCTAAACATTGTTCCCAGTTCCCTGCACACTCCCAGGACCTCTGTGCCTCCAAGAGACTGGACACTGCACATTGCATAGAGTTAATGAACACTTGAAATGCAATGAGCCCAAATTGAGATGCACTGAACAAGGGCATTATACACAAGACCCAAAGACTTGTGCAAGTGGTGATGAGATGGCTTGAGATTCTGAAGCTATTCTGCAAAAAGTATGTAAGTGCCTCATTAATGGTTTTATGTGGAATGCATATTAAAATATGCTGGAAAGCATCTTAAGTGTAATTTCATTGGTATCCTCCTAGTTTTTAATTCAGCTGCTATAAAATTTTTAATGTGTAGTCCACATCAAGTTCCTACCTGACCTTTCTGCTCTAGACTGAGTAGCCTCCCTCATGCCCTAAGAGCAATGACCTGAAGTTTCCCAAAGTGGAAGGAATTTGCCTTCTAACTGCATCAAGACCCTAAGTTTGCACCCTGCCATCCAGTCAAACTCATCCTTCAAAATCCAGATTGAATCCATTACCCACTAAGCCGGTGTGACCCACAGGAGTCCAAATTAATCTTCTTGCATCTGAAATTTCCACAAAATTTATCTCTTGTCCTATTAGTCTTTACCCTGTAAATTGTAATTATTTCCATTCATACCTCCCTGCGGTGCACCGCAAGACCTTCACAGGCAGAGACGTTTCTGATTCTTGGTTTCAGTGTTGAATAAAGACACTTCCTCAATCAAACAGACCCAGGCTAAGGAACAGATTCATGACTTCTAGCTATGGATGTGGATTAAATAACTTAATATCTACCTTGATTTCCACCTGGTACAGCAAGGATGATAATACTGCCCATTGTAAGGCTGAATTGAAGCAATACAATATGGGGGTATTTAGCAACAATGCTTGGCATGGGAAATGGTGAGGGTTGTCACAATCTATGACCTTGCCCTCTGTATGAATTAGAGCCCTCCAAAGAAACAAAATCAATAAGAAAACAGAGAGAGAGAGAGAGAGAGAGAGAGAGAGAGAGAGAGAATATGTGTATGAGGGGACAAGAATGTCTAAAGAGCTTGGGAAAAAACAGACACCAGGCTAGAAATCCATACTGGAAGAGTGGGTGCTACACTACAGTCTTAGGTCTGAGTTCCATAGGACAATGTTTGAGATTTTGGATGGCTAATTCCTTACTCTCTGGAAAACCTCAAGCCATTGCTCGGGAGCACTTCATATGATTGCATGAGTTTCATCCACATAGTGGAGCATTCTGCTTTCTTACAAGTCAACTGATTACATCATCATCTAATGATGCATTTAAATGACCTCCTCACAGACACATCTAGACTGCCATTGGCCACACTGAATGCCAGAGCTTGGCCGAGGTAACATAAAGATTATAGTCTCATGTATACAGGATGTACTGTTTCTTTAAGACAATAGTAAGGGTTCTCCCCACACCCTTCCCTCTTGCATCTCACATCTTTAAATCAGTCAGTCATTAGACAGCCTATTCAGTGGACCAGTCAACAAATGCTGCATTTCCTTATAGTCTGTGATACCCTCTGCTCAAAGTAATGGAAACAAAGGGTGAACAGGACAGAGCTCATCCTGGGAAAAAAGAGGAAAAGGATGGATAAAAGGTATACTGGTAGGGCCAGGAGGCTTGGAACACACTTAACAGGGCTCTGCTCTGAGGGAAGATGTCCTGTGGCCACCTCAGGAGACCAAAAGGCTGACACTTCTCCTAGCATGTGCTGCTTCTCAGTGTCTAATGCTGATGCTGCAATTTCCTTCTGCAATGTAGGGAAACAGGAGCTTGCCTTCCCCTCCGCCCAAGCATACAAACGTACCCAGGCACAAACACATTGGCTCTTCTCTGTTGATCCTCCCTTAGCGACTCCCAGAGCCAAGGATTCCTTCAGAGGGAATGAATACAAAGGACACCAGCCCCAAACAAGCAAGCTTCTTCCCAAGACAAAGCCAAGGAGCTGCACAAAGAGGAAGGCTTCACTGAAAACCCTGGTAAGTTCCCACCCATCTCCCTGTTCCCCACCCATTTCCTACAGGGCAGGAGATGAAGACTGGGTCTTCAAGGCACTTATTGATCCAAAGCAAAGAACCATCAGTCTCTACACCGGGGTGAACACTGCTACCTGGAGAAAGGGCAATGCTTTACAGGCTAGCTCCTTGGAGTTGGGGGTGAGGGGGTAGGGTATCAGGCTGAGAAGAATTAGCCTCTTTATTGATCTCAAGGGAGGGCAGCCAAATTCAAAGCTCTATCTCAGAAAGCATGAATGATATAGCATGAAGAAAAACTCCCACAACCAAGCAAGGTTCAAAGGCATCACATACAGGTTACCCTGCCTCTTTAAAGACACATAAAAACATCTCCATAGCACAGGAGAAGATGTTGTAAAAATGCAGGTGTGTGTGGGGGGGTTAGGATAACTAAAGATTCCATCTTTCTAAACTTTCATTTGGGTTTCAAAGGAGACTAAAGCCCTTCCACAGATTCAAATTCCCAACATAGTTCACACAAACAGAAAATTATTGCAGGACATGTGATCAGAACAAGGGGGTAAACAAAGAAGGAAAGTGTAGATAAAGAAAGCAGAGGGCTGAACTCAGAAGAGAAGGGCCTCTCTGGGGTGATGGGAAAGAGTGACCTTGGGCTGGCAGCTGTGCCTTCAATGAGAGATCAGAAGCATCCTTGAGAGATTGCGTCAGGAAGATGAAATTGCCACAGTCATTCATGAGACATCTCAGGAGTAAGGTTAGAATAACACAAGGGTTACTTCCAAAGACAATTCCTAGAGAGAAATAGAACATTCACATTCATCTACTCCAAATTCAGAGGTGTGTGTGTGTGTGTGTATGTGTGTGTGTTTGCATGTATATGTGTGCATGCACACACACACACACACATGTGCATGCTAAGAAGGCTTTGCTACATCCTTCAATCATTTTTATACCCATTTCTTGTGATGTCACAAAGGCTATGGAATCGTATCATGGGTAGAATGGATCAAATACCTTTTAGTCTTGGGATCTAGTTATGTGATTTAGTTTGGCCAATGGATGTAATGAGAAGCATTAAATGGACCATCCTTTTGGTATCTTAGGAGTCTCCATGGAGAAGGACCAAGGGAAGCTTGCTGAGGATGAGCCTGATGTGGAGACAAGCCAGGTTCCCCATCACCATCATCCCAGCATAGAAGAGCAGAAAGAGAGCTGGGAAACCCTGCAACTGAGAGAAAGAGAGAGACAGACAGACAGACAGACAGACAGACAGACAGACAGAGAACCAGAGAGACAGAGAGACAGAGAGACAGAGAGACAGACAGACAGACAGACAGACAGACAGACAGAGAACCAGAGAGAGAGAGAGAGAGAGAGACAGACAGACAGACAGACAGACAGACAGACAGACAGAGAGACAGAGAGACAGAGACAGAGACAGAGACAGAGAGATCCACTTTTCATTAACACCATTGATTTCTGATTTTTTTCTGTTATGTAGCATTTATGACCATAGGTAAATCTTACAATGATGCTGAAGCTGGGATGGTATAGTTTCTGGAGGAGATGGATTGAAGAAAGAAAGCTAAAATCCTTTTTCCGTAGAATAAAAACACTATAATTGATAATATTTCAATAAGAAGAGGGGGAAAGCTGAGAAAAAAAGGAAAGAAGACACAATTTTTTAAAATATTTAAATAGTTTTATTTTTTAATTGACTTAAGTTTTATTGCATTATGATGAAAAAAGATACATAATTTCAACTTATCTGAATTTGTTAACATTTAAAAACATTTTAAGTAAATAGAATTATATCACATTCTTCTTTCCCTTTTGTACCCCAACTCTCCCAGAGACCCCCCCTTCAATACCTGCCATACCTTTCTTTTTTTTATTTTGTCATATTATTTAAAATTTATAAAATATTATAACAATAAAAATGAGTATTATAAAAGTTGTTGGATATAAAACAACAATCAATTGAACAGTCTTATGTAGGTGTTTGTCTACAGCAATACTGAAAATAAATACATTTTCCTCAATATAAATTTTAAATAACTCCAACCATATTAACTGTATATTTTAAAATAATGCATCGCTACTAGTTTTTTTAAAAATGAACATATAAAGTTTTTTTGTTTGTTGTTTGTTTTGTATTTAGTAGAGCTTAAAATCTTGGCTCTTATTGTGTTACAAGTCTAAAATAAGAACAATTTTTAGACATTGGAGTTCATTGTAATAAGGCTGTACTTCAGTGACCCTCACATCACCAAAGGATTTTCCCTCCATAGTAGCTAAGCTAAGAGTTGACAGTTCTGCTGTGCCAAGGAATGAATCATAGGCACAATTTTTGGATACAGATTTCCTGCTATGGTCAAAGCTATTTGACTTGAATGATTGTCTTTATTCTCAGCCCACAGAGAACAGGTTACATTCATTTAAGAAATGGTGTGTGTATAAGGATGGTCTATCCATGAAGTCATTCACCAACTGTTTCAATGAACAATGGTTCTGCTTGGAGAGTGGCACAGACATTAGGTGAGGGTAAGAATCTGGAACATCTCTTTAGGTGTTCCCTACTTATTCAATATAGTACTTGAAGTCCTAGCCAGAGCAATTAGACAACAAAAGGAGATCAAAGGGATACAAATTGGAAAGGAAGAAGTCAAATTATCACTATTTGCAGAGGATATAATAGTATACTTAAGTGACCCCAAAAATTCCACCAGAGAACTATTGCAACATTTCCTCTGCCCAATCATACTAGGGCAGTGACAGGCCTGTGATTGGATAGAAATACAGAGGCAGAGCTAGATGTTTAGGAGTGAGACAGGTCGGAGGTCAGAGGGAGAGTAGAGAGAAAGCAACATGGAGACAGATAAACAGGAAGATGATCCAGATACCGAGTGGTTTTAAACAACCACAAGTAGCTAAGGTTCTCACAAGGTTAGAATAATTGGGTTAAAGCATTATCTTTATCATTTGGCTCTGATATTATTGTACTGACATCTTGTAAATTGTGATCTTATTTAAATATAAACCTGATTGGATAATTAAGCCTTAAAAGTCATGTTCCTATCAGGTAACTAGGCACTAGATGACTGATTGTGGGGTGTGTGGGGTGTTACATGTAAGCAAGATGAACTCGCTAGCTGAGAGAGAATAGCAGGACCCCATTGGGACATAGTGTTGAGACCAGTCAGTACAGTACTAGAGTGAGAATGTGGTCCTGCTGGGCTGGAGAGATTGAGGGGTGATCATTTTTAATATTTTCTGCAACAGAGAACTCCTAAACCTGATATACAACTTTAGCAAAGTAGCTAGATATAAAACTAACTCAGACAAATCAGTAGTCTTCCTCTACAGAAAGGATAAGTAGACTGAGAAAGAAATTAGGGAAATAACACCATTCATGATAGTCACAAATAATATAAAATACCTTGCTGTGACTCTAACTAAGCAAGTGAACAATCTGTATGACAAGAACTTCAAGTCTCTGAAGAAAGAAACTGAAGAAGATCGCAGAAGATGGAAAGATCCCCATACTCATGGATTGGTAGGATTAATGTATAGTAAAAATGGCCAACTTACCAAAAGCAATCTACAGATTTAATGCAATCCCCATCAAAATTCCAACTCAATTCTTCACAGAGTTAGAAAGAGCAATTTGCAGATTCATCTGGAAAAGCAAAAAAAACCTCAGATAGTGAAAAACTACTCCTAACAATAAAAGAACTTCTGGTGGATTCACCATCCCTGACCTCAAGCTGTACTACAGAGCAATAGTGATAAAACAAACAAACAAACAAAAGTGCATGGTATTGGTACAGTGACAGGCAGGTAGATCAATGGAATAGAATTGAAGACCCATAAATGAACCCACACACCTATGGTCACTTGATATTTGACAGAGGAGCTAAAACCATTCAGTGGAAAAAAGACAGCATTTTCAACAAATGGTGCTGGCTCAACTGGCAGTTAGCATGTAGAAGATGCAAAATGATCTATTCTTATCTCCTGTACAAAGCTCACATCCAGGTGGATCAAGGACCTCCACATCAAACCAGATACACTGAAACTAATAGGAAAGAAAGTGGGGAAGAACCTCAAGCATATGAGCACAGGAGAAATTTTCCTGAACAGAATACCAATAGCTTACCCTCTAAGATCAAGAATCGACAAATGGGACCTCATAAAATTGCAAAGCTTCTATAAGGTTAAGGGCACTGTCAATAGGACAAAATGGCAACCAACAGATTAGGAAAAGATCTTTATCAACCCTACATTCAATAGAGGGTTAATACCCAAAATATACAAAGAACAAGAAGTTAAACTCCCGAGAATCAAATAACCCTGTTAAAAAATAGAGTACAGTGCTAAACAACGAATTTTCAACTGAGGAATACCAAATGGCAGAGAAGCACCTAAAGAAATGTTCAATATTCTTAGTCATCAGGGAAACTAAATCAAAGCAACCCTGAGATTCCACTTCACACTAGTCAGAATGGCTAAAATCAAAAACTCAGGTGACAGCAGATGCTGGTAAGGGCGTGAATAAAGAGAAACACTCCTCCATTGCTGGTGGGATTGCAAGCTGGTACAACCACTCTGGAAATCAGTTTGGCAGCTCTTCAGAAAACTGGACATAGTACTACCTGAGGACCCAGCTATACCACTCCTGGACATATATCCAGAAGATGCTCCAACATGTAATAAGGACACATGCTCCACTATGTTCATAGCAGCCTTATTTATAATAGCCAGAAGCTGGAAAAAAACCAGATTTCCCTCAACAGAGGAATGGATACAGAAAGTATGGTACATTTACACAATGGAGTACTACTCAGTAATTAAAAATGATGAATTCATGAAATTCTTAGGCAAATGGATGGAACTAGATAATATCATCCTGAATGAGGTAACCCAATCACAAAAAAACACACATGGTATGCACTCACTGATAAGTGGATATTAGCCCCAAAGCTCCAAATTCCCAAGATACAATTCACATACCACATGATGCTCAAGACAAAAGAAGACCAAAGTGTGGGTGCTTCAGTCCTTCTTAGAAGGGGAACAAAATACTCACAGGAGCAAATATGGGGATAAAGTGTAGAGGAGAGACTGAAGGAAACTATAGCACCTGCAGATTCATCCCATAAACAGTTAGCAAACCCAGACACTATTGTGGATGCCAAGAAGTGCGTGCTGAAAGGAGCCTGATATGGCTGTCTCCTGAGAGGTCCTGCCAGAGCCTTACAAATACAAAGGCAGATGCTCACAGACAAACATCAGTCTGAGTGCAGAGACCCCAATAGAGGAGTTAGAGAAAGGACTGAAAGAGTTCAAGGGGTTTGCAAAACCCATAGGAAAAATAACAATATCAACCAACCAGACCCCTCCCCCTCCAGAGCTCCCAGGGACTAAGCCATCAACCAAGGAGTACACATGGCTCCAACTGCATATGTATAGCAGAGGATGGCCTTGTCATGCATCAATGGGAGGAGAGGTCCTTGGCCCTATGAAGGCTTGATGCCCCAGTATAGGGAAATCGAGGGAGGGAAAGGTGGGAGTGGGTGGATAGGTGGAAGAACACCCTCATAGAAGCAGGGGGGAGGATGGGATAGGGGTTTTCTGAGGGGGAGGGAACCAGGAAAGGCGATAAACACTTGAAATGTAAATTTAAAAATATCCAATAAAAAACAAGTGGCAAGACAAAAAGACTAGGTCACATACAAAGGCAGGCCCATCAGAATAACAGGAGATTTCTCAATATAGACTGTAAAAGCCAGGAGGGCTTGGAATGATGATGTATTTCAAACTTGGAAAGATGACGACAGCCAACCCAGACTATATGCAGCAAAGCTAGCAGCCACAATTACAGGAGAAAATTAATTTTCCATGATTAAATAAAAGCTAAAAGAGTTAATGATCACTAAGCCAGACTTGAAGGAATCCTTCAGGTTGAAGAGAAAGACAAAGCCCTTCATGAGGCCACAGAAAATAACAAGCTATACTTGACAAATAGGTAAACAAGGAAAGAATATGAAAACTCCAAGCACTATAAAATCAAAACCTGTAAAAGTAATTAGTACACATTTTGCAGTAATAACTGAATAGATAGATAGATAGATAGATAGATAGATAGATAGATAGATAGATAGATAGATAGATACTTAATTCCCCAATACAAGACATAAACTAATAGATTGGATTGAAAAGCAAGAGTAGTTATCTACTTTTTTTCTCTAATAAATAAACCTCATAAAAGAGAGGAAACTACCTTAGCGTAAAATTAATTTTAAAAACATTGTTTCAGGGTGAAAGACTCATGATGAAATGAGGTGTCTGATATCTGAGAGACAAGGCTTCCAAACAAATCTGGGGAGAAAAGATGGAAAGTGCCAATTCATACAGAAAAGGGAGTAATTCACCAAGATGACATCATAGTTCCAAACTCATAGACATAAATATGGGTGCACTTTCATAGAACAAATACTACAAAATGCATAGAAACAGTTTGTTGCCACAATGAGAGTGGTGGGTGATTTCAATATCCTACTCTTAGAGGCAGGCGGATTTCTAAGTTCAAGGCCAGCCTGGTCTACAGGGTGAGTTCCAGGACAGCCAGGGCTATACGGAGAAACCCTGTCTCAAACAAACAAACAAACAAACAAACAAACAAAATCCTACTCTTATGAAATGATAGATAACTGTGGCAAAAATTAAACTGAGAAGAAGCTGAATTAAATGAGAAGCAGATCAAATTGACTTAAAAAAATTCTAAAGAGCAGCCATCTAAACTGAAGAATGTACCTTTTCAACAGCCCATTCAACTTTCTCTAAATATATTATATATTAAGAAATTAGTATATCTTAGCAAAAAATAGAAAAATAAAACTAATTTATTGTATCCTATCTGTTCAAATTGGAATTATACTACAAATCAGATCAAGAAAAACCAGAGAGCACACACAACCACATGGGAATTAAATACACTCTTGAATTATGAATGGGTCATTGAAGAAATCCAGAAAGACATTCTTTTAAATCCTTTAATTTAATAAAAAACAAAAATACAACATACCAAAATCTATGGAATACAATGAAAGCAGCACTAAGAGAGAATGTTATAGTTCTAAGTGTCTACATTAATAAATCAGAGACTCTCAAATAGCAATATAGCTTTAGAAAAACATGAACTAACAAGACAAAATCAGTAGGTGGGAAAAATATCAAAACAAATTAATGTAATGGAAATGAGAGAAACAATACAAAGAACCAGTGAAACTGAGGGATAGCTCATTAAGAATATTAACAAGTTCAGCAAACCCTTAGCCAAACAATCAAAATGAAAGAGAACAAAAATAATAAAATTAGAGGTGAAAATGGAGTCTATATACCCCGAAACCATGCATTCCACTAACTTGGAAAATATGAAAGAAATATGAATATGTACATGCATAGCACTATCAAAATTAAAAGATGAAATATGTAATTTAAAAGGATCTGTGTGAGCAGTAAGGTCAAACATTAATTTAAAGATCTGCCCAATGATGTCCAGGTAAAGGTAGACTCACTGCTGAATTCCAACAGACCTTCTAAACCAGAATCTACAATACTGTTGCTCAAACTAGTCCATAAAATAGAAAAAGATGCAACATTACCTAGCTCATCACAAAGCCAGAGTAATGACCTGCCATGTCAGATCAAAAACAACAAAAGAAGAAAGTATAGAACAACCTCCCTGATGAATCTAGATGCAAAATTTTTTGATAAAATACTTTCAAATATAGTTTAATAGCATATCAAAAATTATTCACTGTTATCAAGTATGCTTTATTCAAGAGATGCCAGGATGACCCAATATACACAAATCAATAAATGTAATTCAACACATAAATGGACTCAAGACAAAAATGGACACAAGAAATTATATGAAGGTCTCTGGTGGAGATCTTTTGTCCTTTTGACAAAATTCAACATCACTTCCTGATTTAAAGGAAAAAAAGTGCCACAGAAATTGGGAATATTAGGAACATATTTAAGCATAGTAAAAGCTATATGTGCCAAACGTACCCAATATCATGGGAGAAGTTCAGGTCATTTACACTACATCCAGGAACAGGACCAGGGTGTCCATCTTCTCCACTCTTACTCAACATAGCATTAGAAGGCTTGTTAAAGCAGTAAGCCAAGAAAGGCTGATAAAAGGATACATATGGGGGAGGGAGGCCTCAAAGTACCTTTATTGTGAATGATGTCAATATACAAGACACACTAAAGAGTCTACTGGAAGCTCCGAGAGCAGACAAGCACACTCAGAGTGAAAGGACACAGAATTGGTTCACCATCAGCAGCCTTGTTATATACCAACAGCAAACAAGCTGGCAAAGAACTCAGAGAAACAATATCATTCACGATTGCCGCAGAAATACACAACTCTTTCTGAAAATGGCCTGATCCTTGGAAGGGCCATACAGATGTCCCGATTATGGCTGAGGACTCAGCTTTCGGTTAGCACTTTTACCAGTGATAAGCCCCACATTTTAAAAAGGAGTTTCTCAGGCCAAGTGCATAGCAGCATCAACCTTTGACCACATAGATAAATATTTAGAAGACAATATGATGTGCACCTCGTATCCAATTAACAAAATAAACATCAGCGCGTCCCCACTAGGGCCAATGACCTCCCAATCACCCATCTTTGATGTGGTTTACAGTATGAGATCCAAATTGCCTCCTGTGGAACAATTAGGGATAATTGGTTATTCCCCATAACAGACTTGCTCCTATTGCACCAGTGTGCACATTTCGACTGTCAGGTCAGTAGCATGGCATGCAGGATCCACAGCTAAGTAAAGGCTGCTGGTAAAAAATTCCCCCAAGCAGCTCACAGAGCATCTTCTGGCGCTGTGCGAGCTAGCTCAACTCAGTGCTAGCTTGGTTGTCATGTTTCTGTGACACATGGTAGCTGCAGAAATCAAGTCTTACCATCTGGTTCTGGGTCTGGTGACATCCAACTGCAGTGGCAGGAGACTGTATGGTTTGGAAGTCCTCAAAATCCTCCCTGACCAATCAACTCATGGGCAGGTAATCCGACACTCTTGGTGCTGGGGCTTCGCCAACATCTATTATGATTGGGCCGTAGAGATGAGCGGAAGCTGAGGAGTGTGCTCATCTTCGCTCTTCACACAGCAGCCAATCACCACCCCGGCCTCAAGGCCTTCAGCAAGTCCTCCCGTTTCTGTTCCTCCACTCAGCAAAGCTGCCAGAAGTTGTACTTGAAGCTCCTCCACCAGCAGTGCTCAGTGGCAGTGATGGCTCCAAGAGTAATTACATTCTGTGATGGCCTCCTTCCTCCGAAGTCTGTCTTCCTATAGATCTTGGCCCAGGCTTCCTCGCTGACAGTAATTCTCCAGTGGCTGAAGTGAGGTGTTTTAGAGCCATCTTCCTTAGTCGCTGTCCACGGATAAGAGGACTGGCCCACATCCCTTCTACTATTGACTCTGATGCTTAGATGACGTGATCTTTGCTATGTCTCCCGTTTTCTTCTGTGTTTTACATTTTCCAGTGAGTATACACTGTTTTGCTGATTCTTCTCCAGTCAGATTAAAGAAGCCTCAGTTATTATAGACACTATAGATATCTACTCTAAGTCCTATGGACACTTCAATAAAATAGAATTTTAAAAAAATTCTTTCTAAATTCCAGGACTGTATTCATATTTACAAGGTTGTATTCCAGTGGGGTTCACTGGTATACAGGTACTGAAAGGATCCTTGAGAGGAAGATGTGACCCTCACTTACCATTTTCTTGTGGAAAATGACCATTTTCTAGGTCTCACTGTGTAGTTTAGGCTGGACACAAACTCACAAATTACTTGCTTCTTCCTCTGCTTCCAAGGTGCTAGAATTACAGATGTGTAACCATCACATCTGGCTTATTCTCTCTGGTACAAATATTTTTAAATTAAGGACAGAGAATAAGTTGAATTTTTTTTTCATTCAAATATTGCCCCATTAGTAAGACTGTAATATTCACTCTCTTTTTAAAACTCTATTAAGTCTCTCTCCACGTTTAGGAAAGAGGCTCATTTTAAAAGCCATTATTAATATCTGCTAGCTGTGTGTATTAGTGGGGTTCACTGTGGTATGTCTACACACCCATATAACTTCCTCTGAACAACCCTGCCCTTTCCTTTTCCACATCTGCCCCGCCCCCAGCACATCCTTCTTAGTCTTGAGAAATCACAGTCTTACCTCCAGGTAGCTCCCACATCTGAGAAAAAAAACATGAGGTATTTGTGTTTGTGTGTCTGGCTCATTTCACTTACGATAGGATTCCCATCCCCCAACACCAAGTTCTAACTGTCATACAGCAATAACAGTATTGCACTTTTTCTTCATGGCTGAATAATACTCCATTGTATAAATATAACATTTCTTTGTCCATTTATCTTTGATGGGGATCTGGTCAGATTCTACACTTAGCTGCTGTGGAAGTGTCACGAAAAGCATAGGTATGCAGAGATCTTCTTGATACGTGCTTCTTGACTATATGGTGGATGCCAAAGGTGGTCCAGTCTTGGTTTTCCATAATGGCTGTATATAATTTGCATCCCCATCCACAGTGGGGGTGGTTTCTATTTTCCTATATGTCATCAAGCATTAGCTTGGAGAAAGCAATTATCAAATTTTAAATCTCATGCAAGTGTAGATTATGAGTCAACTCTTTCTTTTTCTTTTCTTTTCTTTTTTTTCCCCCTGAGACAGGGTTTCTCTGTGTAGCCCTGGCTGTCCTGGAACTCACTCTGTAGACCAGGCTGGCCTTGAACTCAGAAATTTCCCTGCCTCTGCCTCTGCCTCCCAAGTGCTGGGATTAAAGGCATGAACCACCAGTGTCCAGCAAGTCAACTCTTTCAAAGATCAACATGAATGTCACTTCACTTCCCTTGCTCTGGCAGAGATCAATCAATTTTGGCTTTTTTTACACACCACTCCACTCAAAGAGGTTTTGTTTTCAATGCTGAGCACATAATAGGAATGTAACATAATTGAATGAGTTAGAAGTAAAACAAAACCTCAATATTTACTGCAGAGCTTGCTAACAGCATCTCCCTTCATCCAGGGAAGTCCCATTCCAAGACCCTCAGGGCAGACATGGAACCCAGCCCCATAATTTAGGGTAGTTTCCATCTTAAGTCAGTACTTACACACTGTGACTGGAACTTTGTAGTTTGTGTGAAACTACTGGGGATTTCTTTTTCTTTCTTCATAATTCCACAGATAGAATGTATTCGAACAATGTCTTGGCTCCCTTAGTATGATGTAAGTAAGGTTTTTTGTTTTTTGGGATTTTTTCCCTATCAAGTGGAGAACCTGCAGAATCACAGTTCATGTGCTTCGGAATCTATGTCAAGAATATGAGGAGCCCTTGAACAAAGGGACTGTGATCCATGACAGTGGATCTGGGGAGTAAGCAGCCATGGGGTTGGGGGGCAGGGGGGAAGTGTGCTTCATAGTCTAGTAAGCTCATTCTAAAAGTGAGCTGGTAAGCAAAACCTCCAGGAGACCACGAGTTTAACATGAATTAATGTGTGTCCCAGCTTCTTCTCCCTCACAGAACCCCTGAGGGATTAAGGAGGTTAGTGCTGTTCTCTCACTGGTGTGCTTTTACCACAAGCACATACAACAGGGGCACGCAAGGCATTCGGCCACTGCCTTTCCTCTTATCTCAGAGATGCTCCTCTCAGCAAAACAAAAACTGAGCCTCAGTCTCACCAAAATCTGACCGTGACAGTCTGTGTCTATGTACATATGTGTGTACATGTGTGTGAGTGTGTAGTATGAGAGTGTGTTCGTGTGTGAGTGTGCATGAGTATGTGTGTGAGTGTGTGTATGTATGCATGAGTGCATGTGCTTGTGTGAGTGTGTGACTGTGTGACTGTGTGTATGTGTGTCAATGGAACCCAGGCCATGTGTTCCAAGGCAAATGCTCTACCATTAAGCTTTTTATTTTTAATCCAAGTACCAAAATTGCCAAAAGAAAATGATATTGCAGAGTTGCTGGATAGGGTTAGAGGTCAAGTTGGAGGAGGAGAAGGTGCAAGGGCAGGCCAGGTCACACTCCTTCAGCCTATTAAACAAATAGCTTCCCCCCAGAACTCTGAACTCCGCAAAGCAGTGGAGTGCGACATCATCATCTTTTTACTGCAGGGGCAGGGGGCAAGGGAGACGTGATCTTAGCACAGCCTAAGGATGACTTTTCTGATATCCAACCCCAACATTGCAAAGTTTCACGATTCCAGCTGTAAAGTATCATTCCTGTTTCTGTATCCGCTCCAATGAAACAGGACACAAACAGCTTTAGCTGTGATAAAACTGTCTCCCACCATACAAGACCCTTAAGGTCAAGAGTATCTTAGGAAATGAGACACACTCGTGGGATGGATGGATGGCATAAGCAGGGCCTCATCACTCCCAACAGAGGATCAGGAGGCATCCAGCAGCACACAGACAGTTCAATAAGTTATAGAGTATCTGTGTTATGCTTCATGATCATTCAGACTTGGTGGTCCTGAGAAACGCCTAGTGGTGTGAGAAAGTGTTCACAGAACATGTACTATGTAAATCCAATCTGATAAACATGCAGTAAATGAATTTATAGCTATACATGCAATATGTGCATATGTGTAGATTTTTATGTATGATTATTAGAAAACGCTCCAAATGTTAACTGTTTCTGTGTGTGTGGAGCGGGGGGACTATCGATACCTTTTAGTTTACTTACCTATGCATTACCTAGTTTTCTGTAACAAATTTGCATGGCTTTCATAGTTGGGAAAAGGCAATTGTAAAAATATGAAGAACCTGGTATATATGAAGGATTGAAATTCTCTTCTCTTAGTGCACAACACACACACACACACAATAACAGGTCTCACTTGAAGGTCAAGTTCCCTTCAGGTCCTTCCTTCCTTTCAGCTTCTCATTCAGTATAGAAACAAAACAAAGAAACAGAGAGAGCCAACCAGGGGCTTCCTAGGCCATTCAAATGGTGGCACATGGGGTCATTCTCCATTAGGCTCTTCTTGATGCCACAGAGGGAGAGCAGAGGCTCTTTGCCGACATCGCTGGCATTGCATTTTGAATTTCATGCAACAGTCTCCTCTCTAGTCACTCTTATGGATGGCCAAGATGCTGCATTCCTAATGGAGTGGAATCCACCTGGCCCACACCAGCTGGCTAATACAGCCGTGCACCTGTATGTAGCCAGTGATTCCCAAGTGAGAGCTCCAGTGTCGAAGAGACTTGGCAGGGTGACAGCCCTCTTGAATGTCCTTGGGAAGGGACTCATTCCTCATTCTCTGAGGCCTGTGACCTTCCAGGACTTATTAGATCCTGTTCTTTTCAAAAGAATTTTTGCAGATCCCAATCTCCTCCCCAAAGACCTAGTAAACACCTGTACTCCAAGAAAGAGATGGGGGTCACCCACGTGGCCTTCATTTATTACCTGGGTGGATCCTCTGGTTATAAGGGAAAAAAAAAAGAAAGACTGATTCATGGTGGAATTGTAACTGCTACACTCTCAATAATCTTAATTGTCATGAAGAATTTGATGTTGGAGAAGGAGAGCTGAATTCACAGGGAGGGTGATTCCAGTCTGCTCTGGAACTGATTCTTCATCTAAGGTTGATGAGATGCAGTAAGACTAGAACAGAGACTCAGGGCATGCTGGAACATGGAGAGGGGGGAGTGGAGGGGGAGGGGGACCTCTTTCATTCCAATACTGATGCATCCGTATAATCCAGTTGTGAGAATATTCAGACTTCAGCTAGGTTCATGGTTAATGTGCTACAGTTCTCAATATATTGCCGTGTCTTTCCTTGTTATACTTCATGTGCCCATTCATTCAGAGAGTGTGCAAGGAGCATCAACTCTGTTAGTATTGGAGACATTCCACTTATGCAGAGGTGCTAGCTACATCTGATCATTTCATCTTCATGTATGTGACTCATTTCAAGAATGGCATCCTATTTCTAATATGAAGGCTGCCCTTCTTTTGGACCCCTTCACTGCCTGCATCTCCCCCATGGCATTGCTCTAGATTACCCTCTAGAACTTGACTGTAAGATCCTATTGCTGAAGACACCACACACTTTGGTCACAGGACAGAGAAATCAAGTGGATACTAACCAGGAAGCTCCCTCCATGCTGGCTAGCTTTCATAATACCAAAGAGTGCTATATAAGTTGTTGGGAGACAGATGTCATCAACAATCTTACTCAACCAGAAGGGACTACCCACTTACTCAACCAGAAGGGACCACCCACACTTGGGCCTGCAGCATCTTGAATCAATCTAAACATTCAAGACAGTTCTTCAGGATGAAGCACCCTGATCTGGTGAGTCTATAATTTGTGGCAAGTTGACATTGAAGCCAACCACCAGACATCTTATATATACATATATATTCATTAATATATGTCAAAATAGGTGATAAACATGAAACATATGTAATTTGGATGTGTAAATTATATTACAATAAAACTGAATCCTTCCTCTTAGCGTTAACATGAAAATCAAATTAAAAAATTATGCAGAGTACCCAGCATAATTTCTGGCCTATCAAGTTGTGGATCAGTAGAAGTTAATCATACTGGCAACACCAACTTACCTTGGAAGAATCTGGAAAATCAATACGCAAACACATCCTTCAGCAGCTGAGGTTAATTAAGGTCATTCACTGTTGTCAATGCCAAAGCTAAAGCCTGAGTCTCTTGGCACCCAGTTCAAGGTTTCTTCTCTGTCTATATGGCCATCTGCTCCTGAACAGGTCAAGAGTAATCGATGTTTTTATAGATTCCTGAAGCACGGCGTTCTCCAGATACCTGGTTCTCAGAAAATGTGCACCTTCAGAGAAATGAGCTCTTTTTTATGATTTGTGATTCAATCAAATCAGCTCACTGAACTCCAGCTTCATTATGTGGGAGAATACCTCCTCTGAAACCCAGTTGCTTGGCACACTGGGAAGCAGCTCCTTCCAGCAGTAATTTGCTTGTTTTCTGAGGGGTATTCTCCTGGGCCTCTACACCGAGACTAATATGGCCATCCTGGTATTCCTCATGCCAAAGCCCACATCAATCAATAGACAGAACAAGAGACTCAGCCAAAGTCACATAACACTACTTAGTGTACCGTGTGAGCAAGACCTTTGCCAGCGATATTCTAACAGTTTTCCAGTGGCCACCAAAGGCCAAGATACAGAAAGTCACCTGAGTGTCTTTGAACTCAGAGAGCGGTGGCAAAGCATACCTGTACTTACAGAGTTTATCTGCAGTATCACCCATGGGAAGGAAAACTTCGGCTTATTGTTTTATTTTTTTTTCTCATGTGAATGTATGTATGCTCGGTGCATACACCTGAGGAGGTGACAGAAATATCAGTTCTCTGACACTTCCAAGCAGTTGTGAGCTGTCTGATATAGATACTGGGAATTGCACTCAGGTCCTCTGAAAGAACAATATGTGCTCTCAACCATACAGCTGTATCTCCAGCCTGGAAAAAATCTCCATTTTAATAGTAAGTGTATCTTATATCTGATTTACATGCCCACATAAAATAGATATACTCTACTATATATAATAGGCAGTATTCAAATACATACAATATTATATATAGTAAACATACTTTATGTATTACATACTTAGGGGGTGATAAAGAATCAGGGCAGAAAAGGGACAGACAGACAGGCAATGAGTGATATGAGAGATTGCTGACAATCAAGCAAAACATTCTAAAATTACATTAGGAACAAACAGACTCAAAACTATGGACTGTATAAATATTAAGTATACCCAAATGGGTTAGGGCTGAGAAGGAAAACCAATGCTTGTCAGAGGCATCCTGTCTATACACTACACTGCTCTCTTCTTCCATAGGATTATGGGTAATTCTAACTAATTAAAAATTAATCTCCTAGCCAGAAATGTAGCTCAGGTAAGAGTGCATGGCCTTAATCTCTAGCAGGAAAGACATGGAAAACATCTTTGTCAGATGCAAACAGAGGCTAAATTTCTTAAAAGAAAGTAAATGTGGTAACAAGGTCAACATGGATCATAGCAAGTTACAGGAGAAAATGAAGAGCAAATGAGACACAGAGCTGTTAGAAGCATGAATAGCTGCCTTGTCCAATGGTAAGGGACTTGGCTGCTTTCAAGGTGCTAGAGAAGAAACAGCTAAGAGTGAATCTGCTGGAGAAAACATAAGTAACTTGGGGTTGGAAGTGGATTCATCTCAAGGGCTCACATAAGGAAGCCATGTTTAGAGAATGCAAAAAGAGACTCCAGTGGTTTCCAGATGAGAAGGCAGGTGCTGGGGATGGAGAGGTGAAGGGGCAGAGAGAAGTGGTACTCAAATGTCCTCCCCTGAATAAAGCAACAAGACTAAGGACCTGATATGCAGGATGGGAGACCATGCTGCTGGGGCTCCAAAGTTAGATGCTGTTCAAGTGACAAGGTCTAAGAACTACTTCCACCCAGAGCTGTGTCTCATGTGGCACCTATGCCTCCTTCAGAGTTCTTCCAGCAAGAGTCCGGAGGGCATAGGGCCAGTTGATGAGTGGATGCAGGGATGCACCGTCCTCTGCTGTCCCCCACCCCACCCCTTGTAGCTGATTTCCCAGCCTATAGTAAAGTCTCTCCTTAAGAATTCATTTCTTGGGCTGGTGAGATGGCTCAGCGGGTAAGAGCACTGACTGCTCTTCCAAAGGTCCTGAGTTAGGATCCCAGCAACCACATGGTGGCTCACAACCATCCATAATGAGATCTGATGCCCTCTTCTGGTGCATCTGAAGACAGCTACAGTGAATTACCCCTGAGTGAGTGGAGCCAGAGCGAGCAAGCGGGCTGGAGCAAGTGGGCCCGGCAGAGGTCCTGAGCTCAATTCCGAGCAGCCACACACATAATGGCTCACAGCCATCTGTACAGCTACAGAGCACTCATACACATAAAATAAATAAAAATAAATCTTTAAGAAAAAAAAAGAATTCATTTCTCTGAAACTCCTCCTTCTGGTCTGTCCTTTATTCTGGAATAATCCATGTGTTAGTATCAGGGGGACACATTGTCTACATTTCCAGTCTTGCAACTATCAAGGCTGGTGTTTCCAGAATAACAGTTCATTTCATTTGAGTAAGGGGCCAGAGTGAACACAAGAGGTTTAGTGGTAGAGTAAGGAATGGAAGAGGAAGAATAAATCGGGACCTGTCAAATATGCTCAACAACAATTTCATAAGTATATAATGCATTTTATCTCTCGCCCTACCTCCTCTCCCTCTCTCTCTCTCTCTCCCTTTCTCTCTCTCTCTCTCTCTCTCTCTCTCT
>NW_022196911.1:59019798-59086770 GCF_008632895.1 Mastomys coucha
CTCTCTCTCTCTCTCTCTCTCTCTCTCTCTCTCTCTCTCCCTCCCTCCTTCCCCCTCTTTCTCTCCCTCTCTCTCCCTCTCTCTCTCTCTCTGCAATCTGAGGCAATGCTTTATTCACATCACAATGACCAACGGACGGAGACTGCATGATAGGTACCCTGCACATTATCCTCCAAGACACAAACTATCTTGATTTGCAAAAATCAACTAGAAAATGATCTCCTCAGTGCAACTTCCCATCCTCATAGGTGGGGTTTTAAAACTCTCACTCACTTTCCTGGAGGCAACTAAGGATCACTGGAGGTAGAATCCCTCAGACACACTGTCTTGTTCTTCTTCATAAAGAACACACTTTTTAGATTTTTTTTTTTTTTTTTTTGGAAATCTTTATTTGTTACCTTCATTTACATTCCCATCAAGACTTTGGTACAGATTGCTTATATTGATACCGGCCCCAGAGAGGCCATCCTACCCATGAACAAATCATCCAAAGTTATGCCATTGCCCAGTGTCATCCCTGCTTGTGTGAATATAGAAGATGTCCATCTTAGTCTTTGCATCGAGCAAAGGGAGCTTTATCATCCTGCTAGCGCAACCTGGCTTTGTAAGAGCTGGAGCCAAAGTTTTGATTTGTTTTGTGACCATGATACCTTTCACATCTCCTCTTGAATCAAAGCATCCAACTGGTTCAACCATTCCAACACTGTTCTCTGGATGTCTTCCTCAACTCCAGAGTTTAAAATTTGGTCTCAATGCCATCAATAAATACGATGGGTGGTATATGCTTTTCAGCAACTCAAAACAGTTCTTGTATGAGTTTGTGTCTGTCACACAGGTACTTTTGATGTAGTTCCTGAGCCAACCACTCTGAAAAGAGGATCCAAGTTTGGCTCACTGTTGCTTTGTCCAATAAGGGCTTACCTGTGCCCAGCTCATTATAGTGAATGATCCCTGAGGGAGCAATATTCTTATCTCTTTGTAATACTGAGGGTGGGTAATACAGAGCCCCACAGATTCCATAATCTCCTGGATTTACTTGTCCAAGACAACAACATCTTCATAATTCTCCTGAGGGACCTTTTCTTTCTTCATTACTGTGACCAGAGACTCTGTATCATCCATCAGCATCCCTATGACAAATACACCTTGTAACTGAGCAGGACTGAAGAGCCTAGTCCCAGCAGATCTTTGTCCACAAGCAAAAGGATGCTAACATAATGTTCTGAGCCCAGAGGTGTGGACACAATGGTGTGATTATCATCAATGACCTTCTGCAGCTTTCCTGCAGACATTGGGGATCCCTGGGATCACCTACTTTCTATCTTCCCTGTTCTCGTTCTTCTTCTAATGGTTTCTGAAAGACATCGGGGATCCCTGGGATCATCTATTTTCAATCTTCCCTGCTCTTGTTTTTTGTCTAATGGTTTGTCTGTCCCTGATTTCTAATGAGCTTTTCCTCCACAGGAAGTCAGTCTTTAATTCTCTTTAACTTCAGTAAGTTTCCTCAGCTGAGTTGAGTGTGAGCCATCACATCACCAGAGGCAGTTTGCTGGCAGCAGCTTTGTTTTCTCTCCCCACCTCTAGTTGGTATGGATGGTTCCTAGTTCTTTTTCTTGTCCTTGTCATCCTTATTGTGTGACCCTCAGGACAATGGCAACCATTCTAGTTTATATGCATCTTTCCTCAGCCGCTTCAGCTGCCACCATCAGGAGTGCATTCCACCCCCACTTCCTCTCTTATCTCTCTCCTATATATTATGGTCACAATGTAGTATATTGAGACATTTGTATGTCACACAATAGTCCACCTATACTTAGTGTGTCCACTGCCTCATGGAAGTGCAGAACAAAACAGTGGATCCCAGAGATCCACTGGAGAGGGTAGAGAGGAGACCAGTGCTCCTTGGAGATGCCCAAGCCCTGATGTTTTCCAGGTCAGCTTCTCCCTGAAGAATGCCTCAAGAACTCCGGGGCCAACATGCTACATTGTACAAGACCAAGCAAAGCCAACCACACAGGACTCCCACATAGGAACATACTCAGGAAACTAAGCACCGAATGAGCACAGATGACACCCCCCCACCCCCCAAGATGATAGCCTGTACGATTTCTTAGTCTCTTAGCAATTAGTCATGACACTGAGGGAAATCCATGAGTCCTGCGTGCATCCTCATCTCCAAAAGGCCATTGACCCAAGAAAATAGGGTCTGGTCAGATTCAATTCTGAAGTTTGATGCTTTGATGCAGCTAGGATGTGCCCTGATGGCTGCTGAGAAGCAGAAATTGAGAAAGATGAGGCCACACTATGTGCTGAGCAGCCTCACATAGGAGACTCACAGAAGCCTTGTAGTTTAAGAGTGATCTGTCTGAAGCCCAGATCCCTTGCTTAAAAATGGCCTAGAAGTGTGGCATAGCAGAGCCCTCATAACCTCTATGGCACTCTCATCCCTCCTGCCAGCAGGAAGGATACTTGACAAAGAAGTCAGAAGAGTTGGACTAGTTTAAAAGGCAAACTGAGGCACAGGGAAAATTAGAATTTTATTTGTGCAAATGAACAACAATTCAAGGATAAAATGATTCCAAGTCAGAAGGCACCCAGAAGCTTTATAGCAGTGTTGGGGGCACTATAGGATACTATGGCATTATGGGAAACTCTCAGGTGCTGTGAGACACCATGGGTCATCATGGGACACTATGAGGCACTATAGGACACTATGGCACTATGGGAAACTCTCAGTTGCTGTGAGACACCATGGGTCATCATGGGACACTATGAGGCACTATAGGACACTATGGCACTATGGGAAACTCTCAGGTCCTGTGAGACACCATGGGTCATCATGGGACACTAAGAGGCACTATAGGACACTATGACACTATGGGAAACTCTCAGTTGCTGTGAGACACCATGGGTCATCATGGGACACTATGAGGCACTATGGGGGCACTATGGGGAAGTGTAGGGCACTGCAGGACACAATGAGACACTATGGGAAACTATGGGTCACTTCGGGGCAGAATAGGACATGGTGAGGCACTACTGGACATTGTGGGACACTGTAAGGTAGCCTATAATAAGTGGGACACTATAAGGTAGTCTCCTGTTACTCCTTCTCTATCTACTTCACCTGTTCTAGGAGCACTATGGGACACTGTGGGACACTTTGAAACACTGTGGGGTGCTATGGAACAGCTACAGAAGTGAAACAAAGAATGTTTCTTTGTGTTTTTCTATTGTATCCTGGGAGAAACCTCTAGTTGTCTAATTTGTATGTGCTTCTGCTTCTCCCGGATTGGCCTTAAGTTCTGTTTCTCTTTAATACAGACATTTACAAGACTAGCCAAAAAAAAAATCCAAGTTCAGTTTAGCTTATTTTTGCAAAGCATGTAGATAACTTCTGAGATCTGGTTGGTTTGTCTATTTTGATTTTTTCAATTACAATGAGTTAGTTAGTTAGTTAGTTATCTAACTAGCTAGCTAGCTAGTTAGTTGTTAATTGGTTGGTTGGTTAGTTAGTTAGTTAGTTAGTTGTTAATTGATTGGTTGGTTGGTTGGTTGGTTAGTTAGTTAGTTAGTTAGTGGTCATGGTGCACATGTGACCACTAGAGAACATTATGGTTCTCAGTTTGTCCCTGCCAACCTGTGGGTCCGAGGATCAAACTCAGGCCTTACCCACAGAGCCACCTTGCTGGCCCTGCTCAGGGCTTCTTTATTCCTTGTGCCCATTATAAGAACCAAGACCCAGATGTACAATATATAAGAGGAGACATTTTAAGAACTCTTCAGTTATTGGTACTGTCTCCCTCTGTGTAAAGAGAGATGAGATTTCCATCCTTGGAAGTTATCAAAGCCAGGGCTTGAGATCCATGGGACAGGTGAGGTAGAGAAGAAGTAACAGGAGTGAGTCCACCCTTCATAGTAGCTCTTCTCCACCCCTGTCCTTTCTTATCCCTAATTGGTAGAGCTGGGTCTGTAAAGGGTCAGAGGCCTCTGACTTTGAATGTGGTTTCCATCCCTTACTGATTGCATGAACTTAGACATGCTCATCTCTTTGCCTTTAAATTTTCTTATGTAAGTAAGTGTTGGTCCTCTCTCTAAGTGCTGTGTTGAGCCTCAACTGGGACACCCACAAACACAATAGTTGGCACTGTTACTGAGCCAAAGAGAAAGATATGTGTGGTGCTGGATCGGAAGGTACTCTGGAAATGGTCTTCTGCCTTCTTCTCTTTGCAGCTGAAGAAACTGAAGGGCAGGAAGCAGAGACCCCAGAATGACAATCAGCCTATAGCTGAGGCTATTGATCTAGTCACTTTTCACTCCAAAACCACCAGGCTTGCTTCCCATCACCAATATTTACCAACCTCACCTCAGCAATACTTACCAACACTCCCATCAGATCTTGATGCTGTGGTCACTAAGTTCCGCTCACATACAAATCAGTGTGCTGGACACAGGGGAAGCAAGGATAAAAACTGAGGCTCACACCTATAAGGAGCACACAGCCCATTGGCTTGGGAGCTGCAGGTGGTGACTTCAGACTACAGATAAAGAAGTGTCATGTGGTTATGATAGCTGGAATTTTGAAGTCTAAAAAGCATCCTAGAGCATACTCAGGGGGACATGGGGTCTGGACTGTAGTGGGGTTGGTCGATTTGAAGCCTGTGTGCTGCTTATTCATCTCACGCAGAGTCTCACAAGAAACACTCACAATGCCAACCACAGTCCTGGAACACTACAGCTGGCAGGAGTCCCCTCCATTGTAGGAGGCATCTTCAGGAGAAGAGCATCAGTCAGAGGCTCTGCAAGCATCTTCAGCCAGCTCTCCTCCTGGCCCACCTTCTTTGCAGCTCAGCACTGCGTACCAGAGCCAGGTGCCCTTTTCTCAGCCAATGAAATCAGTGCCAAAATCATTCCTTGGTCCCCAACAAGCCTTTCAACACCCCTGTGTCCCTAAGAGGAAATTTTCCTAACCAAATGAACAACAGTAGAGCACTGAGGGGTATAAGGACCCCTTGGCTACATCATGAAGCAGATGATGTGATGCTTAGCCCATCTCTGTCCATGAGATGGCTCACTGTAACTCCAGGCTCTAAGCAGAGATGATAGGACTAAGTCAGCAGCTGAGAAGCTACAGCCCCAGAGTGCTCTGCATGGTGCTTCAGACACCAGCTCCAGCTCAGTGCTGAGAGGCCTGGGAAGATAGGGTTCTGTGCTTCCCAAGTCTCCCACCTCCTTGCCTCTGCTCTTGCCGTTCACATGTTGATTGTGCAATGCCATTTGTAACTTGGGAAAGGCTCCCACTGTTTTCACAGGCCCTGCAAATCCAGTCTCTGAGGACTCTTCTAGTATGAAAACTGCGACTTCCCATCTGCTCCACATCACAGGGGACATGGAAACACAGAGGTGTCCAGCCTCATCCTGGCACAGCTTAAGAAGACTTACCTTAGCCGGGCAGTGGTGGCACATATCTTTAATCCCAGCACTTGGGAGGCAGAGGCAGATGGATTTCTGAGTTCGAGGCCAGCCTGGTCTACAGAGTGAGTTCCAGGACACAAAGAAACCCTGTCTCAAAAAACCGAAAAAAAAAAAAAGACTTACTTATAAAGTCATGTTTAAGATAAAGTGTAAATGTGTGGTGTATGTGCATGCATGCATGTATGTGTGTGTGTGTGTGTGTGTGTGTGCACGTGCACAAACAACATTAGAGCAAAGCCAGGCTCTTAAGGGTCTTGCTTGGCATCACAGGGCTGGAATGGCTAACACTCCTTTAAAGAAAAATGGTGAATTGTTTGTCCATCAGTAACAATGCCACCTTTGATAGTGTTGCCAGCTGTAGGAAACCCTTTTATCTGATCCTACTACCTGCCAGTACCTTCTTTCATCTTCTAAGTTCTCCGGTTTTCTGTTCCTCATTCAGCTTTGGTTCCACATCATCTTCAAAGGTATAAACTTGCTTTGCTGCCTTGTTCCAGTCTGAGCGGCAGGTTGCAAATAGAAAGCATCTAACTCAGGTCCTGGCTTCATGAGTCTTTTTTGTTTTTGTGTTGAGGAAGTTTAAAATTCCCAGAAGATTCTGGTAAGCTGTCTGTGCCCTTATGTTAAATATGACTTGAACAAATTCTTGGATTTTTCATTCCCTCTTTTCTCAAAGCAACATAGCCATGCTCAAGACTGTTAGCAGAAAAGAGGAAAGTGCTGGGGACTCTGGGGGTAGGTGTCGGGGGAGGGATATGCAAGTTATGAGATGGAAACATTCAGCTTAAGAGACAAAATTCTACTTATCTTTTTATTGTGTCCCACAAGGTGTGCATTGCTACACAACCAGCATCCATTACTCTCTTGTCCATAAGCCTCCACTACTCACATCGTCCTTCCTCAGGACACAAATTCATACAAACATTACTATATAATTAAGATGCAATTCTAGTGACATTTATGTTGCAAGCTCATTTTCATGCCTGCAATATCGTGCATTCTCTCTCCTGAGAATTCACTATCTTCTCTCATTTCGAGTCCTCACTCAAGTAACTCACAATCATCTCTTAATAAAGTTACATAGACTTCAGGTGGATTTCACCCACCATGTTTGTTTACCCTCCAACAAGACAGTAAAGAGATCATTGCTACCCAAGCACAAATAGTTTGCTTGGATTAAAGGTTAGGGGGGAATATGGGTTTTCAAGATTTACATTTTGAGAAGTGCACTGGCTACAGTGTGGATTGCAGATTCAGGAGGGAGTAAGAATGCAAGATCAAGTTAAGAACCCATTCTACTAGCCTAGATAAGAAACGATGGAAATTTAGATTAGAATGGTGGCAGTAGATAACAGAAAAAAATGGTGTGATTGAGATATATTTAGAAAGGGAAAATAGTATAATGAATTTCACATATCTGAGTAAAAGATAGAGAAGAAGCTATGCAGATTAGCTTTTAGATTCCAGACTTTGACAACTGTGGGGTAACATTACTTATGACCCTCTAATCCTTGCAGAGTGGCCTGAGTTCAGGGGAAGAAGTGAAGAGTGGGAAGCAGGAACTTCACTCAGCTATGGAGCTTCCTACTGGCATCTCAGGGGCAGACACCACAAGCGCTGCTAAGCAGTTAAGCTATCTGGGACTCAACAGACTGCGATGAGGCACTTGCGTAGCTAGCCTTGCAATGCTTCGTTTGTCTCAAGTCTTTGCTGACCTTTACTTTGTTGAGAGAGGAATGGCAGAGAACTTCTCCTGGCATTCTGGCTGATCCTGGTCACTGAGGTGGCCTGGCAGTTTCCGCAGGATTGTGCCACTGTTGCCAATTTGTGTTTGGTGACACTTTTGAACTGAACTGTTGTTATCCTACATTATTGAACTGGACTGCTGGTACCCTGACAAACAGAGATTGGAATCTGCCCCCAAAGAACTACTCCTAAACAGGTCCCCATCCTCTTGTCCTACTTACCATCTTTTCTCCCCTACCTTTGGACAGTGTTCTAGAAGGGGGATTGAAGTGTTTGAGAACCCTTATTAGAGTTATGGCCTACAGTCAAGAGAGCTAAGTGTAGGCTCCTTGCCAGCAGGTAGCTGCGAAGAGAGAACCCCAGACCCAAAGGGTCTCTCCAGGGCTGAGCAGGATAGTGTCAGCAACTGGAGAAGAACCACACGGGCCAGGAGTCTTGTTGAAGCAAGAACTCGCTTTAATATGACAGCAATTTGCTTATATAGATAGAGCAAGGAGGTGGGGATAGAAGTATGGGGTGAGATGATGAGGGGTGTAGGGTGAACTCACAGGGCCTATAAGAAATTTATACATCAGCAGTAGCTAGGCAGAGGCAGTCTCATTCAGGTCAGTAAGTTGTACTGAGTGAATGACAGGTCTCGAAAATCAAGCCAGGCTCAGGTTTGTCCTCAAGCCCAAACCAAGGCCAAATAGAGCCCAACAGCTAGGATGGTTCAGATGGTAAAGTGCTTGCAGTACATAATGATGACCTGAGTTTAGAACCTTGGTACCATGCAAAATCCAGACACAGTGTTACACACATGTAATCCCAGACTTGGGGGAAGGGCACAGAACAATCCCAGGAGCTTGCTGGCCAGCCAGTCTAACCAATTGTTAAAGAAAACCCTAAGGAAAGAAGGTGAAAAGCAATTGAGGAGACGCCTGGCCTCCATACACACAAGCACACATGAACATGTACACACAAACATGCTCAGACATGTACCCATACACACAAAAGGCTAAAAACAAAAAGGGAAAAGAGAATATAAATGTAGCTTAGCAATATCGTATTTAATTGCAAAAGACTGGGTGTTTTTCCCCTAAGCGAAGGAACATGGCACAATTTACTCCTCATACTTCTGTTCTCTGTGGTCTAGTATTTTAAGCATGTCCCAACCAGAAAGACATTATATTACAATGAAAGCAATCAGTCTGATTAATTCATAGACAGAAGAGTCATCTATTTATAAAATACAATGAAGAAATACTACTAAAACTCACACAGACATTTATCAATGTTGTAGCATAGAAAATGAATATGAAACAATCAGTAATGTGTCTGTGTGCTAACAATGTGCAGCCAAAATAAAATTAAAAACAAACATCTTCATAAAATAGGAAGCATTCTTGGAAGTAAATGTGACAAATATTTGAAAGAAAATATTTTACTTTGAAAAAAAACTACACAGCATAGTTGAGATAAGTAAAGAGAAACTTAAAATGAAAGGGTATAACCATAGTCTTAGATCAAAACAGCTTTCAGCAAAATATCACTTCTAGATGTATCTGTGAATTCAGTGTACCTTCAAACAAGGTCCCAGAGATGTTCTTATAAAAAGTAACTATCGTCTGTGGAGAGTCTGCAGACCTGTGGTAACCACAGCAACATTCAGAAAGAATATCAAAGCAGAGAAGCAGTGCAAATGATTCAAAATATGTTATAAGGCTAAACTTATCAAGACAGTGGTGTTGGCAACAATATAGACAACTTAATCAGTGGAGCAAAACAGTCTAAAATAAATTGACCATTAATTTTCAACAAAGGAAGAAGAGCAGTCTAATGGAGAAAGAATTGTTTTTTTAAATTAAGTAGGTCCTGTAACCATTGAAGATCCAAAAGGTTTCGGAGTCTGGAAATGACAACAGTCAGTTGCAAGTGTCATTTCTTTTGGAGGGGCTTGTTTTCTGAGGCAGGGTTTTGTTGTGTAGCCCAGGTTTGGCCTTGAACTCTGAGCAATCCTCCTGTCTCCTTCTCCCTGGTGTTGCTATTACAGAAATGACCATAATACCTATAGAAAAAAAAATGTTCCCAGTTGTTGACAATACTATCTAGGAAGGATTGAAGAAAAAAACCTGTCCCATGGGTCTACGCATCATAGCATCTCTTTGGAAATGGGGATAATACATCAGAAGTGTTCATATAAAGACAACTTGGAAAGTCGTTCCATCTTTACCTGTCTCGTGGCATATCATAATGTACACATGAACTAGCACATGGGGACTGAGATAAAAGCCAATTATTATAATATATTCTATTAGTGTTGTTCTAGTTAGGTTTCTATAGCTGCAATAAATCATGACCAAAAACCATGGAGGAAATAAAGAGTTTATCTCATAGCTAACAGTCCATCATAAATAGAAGTCAGGGTGAGAACTCGAAGCAGAAACTGAATGAGCAGAGGCCGTGGAGGAATGCTGCTTACTGGCTTGCTCTCCATACCTTTCACAACCTGGTTTCTTAAGTCATCCAGGACCACTCCAGGTCAGGAGTAGCATCACTTAGATCATTAATCAAGAAAACACCCACAGATTTGCCCACAGGGTAATCTGATGGAGGCGTTTCCTCAATGAACATGCCCTCTTCCCAGATGCTCCTATTTCATGTCACGTTACAAAACACACACAGACTCAGACACGGACACAGACGCACACATGCACCTAACCAACACAGGTATGCAGCCTGGCCACTATAACTTTCGCTGAAGCTCCAGTGTTCAGTCCCTGAGCCCATCCACCGCCTGCTGCCTCTCCCCTTCCAGGTATCTCTTCTCCAACACTTCAGGAATTTGTTCTTTTGTGCCCAGATGTAGCTGCCTAAAGAAGAGAGTGCTACCGTTGTGGATAAGTATCCTTGCCTCCTGTTCCTGAGCTGCAGAGATAACCTACAGGATTCCTCAGGTGGTTGAGGGCAGACACTGATATAAATTGCCACAGAGTAACTAGACTGACTCCTTAGGGCTCTTCTCAGCTCTGCTGTCTCCGTCTCCTCTTACTTCTGCTTGATGGAATCATTTCCCACTGACAATTTTACCCCCAACCCTTGTCTCATATTCTGCTCTTAGAGTTACACTCAAGCGAAGATAGAGACTGTGGCTGTTTCTGCTTTTACTGTCACCACCGCTACCACCAGCATCAGCAGCATCAGCACCACCAGCACCACCACCATCAACACAATCAGCATCTATGCCAGATATCTAAGAATAAGTCTTCACAATCCTCCTGCCTCAGCATCCTGAATGATGAGATGGCAGTTGTACACCACCGTGCCTGGTTTGACTGTCTCTAAACAAAGTGCACGGAGACCCGATTTAACCAAAGACGAGTAAGTCAAACACAGGAGTCTAGACTGTGAAGACCCTGGCAGTGACCACCAAAAGGAGAACAACGAAAACTAAAAGTCTAGATGGTTGCTTTCGGTGACCACACAGCAGAGTGGTCGGCTAAAACCCAGACAGAGGAGAAGCACAGCATAGAAACGAAGACCTAATTATACTACTGCGAGGCTAATGTACTACACGGGAACTAAGGAGACTGTAAGACTAGGAGAAAGTACTGTTTCCTCATTGTCCCCAGGGGGATTTTATTCCATTCTTGATAAAGAGAAGTGAGGAAATCTGTGTTTGAGGATGTGGGTTTTTTTTTTTTAAGCCTCGAAATAAGAATTAATAGAAATAAAAACAGGATGCATACTTTCCAAACGGCTTTTTAAAAGGCAAAGAAAATAAGTTTTGTATAGGAAACATACTTTATCTAACATGTGGAGGCTCTCAGCCTTCATCTCTTACCCTCCAGGGACTTTCCTGACTCTTCCTTCCCACTGGTCCTCAACACCACCTCCAGGGTCATGAATGCAAGCACCCTGTTGCTGACCACAGCTTCCTCCATTTCCACCCCTGACTTTTTTTTTTTAAAATTACAACCACCAAAATAGCTCTTGGCCTCACTGTCACCCGTAGCTCCTTGGTTTTCCTCCCCCATCCTCCAGCCCTCTTTGTCCTTCAGTTTTCCATACATCTAGGTTAGAGTTCAGGGTGCAGTGTTCCATTGTGGCTGTTGCCAGTATCCTGTACCCCAAGCTGCTTGCTCCATTGGCTTTTGGTAGGCCTCAGGTGGCTGAAATCCACTCAGGTTAAACCCACTCCACGTGCTTGCTTTTGGTGTTTGAGCAGCTGGAGAAACACCTCACTGTGTGAACTATACCTTCACGAATCCTGAGCCCACACACTCAGCCAAGCAGTCCTTCAGATATTTCTGGACAGCTCATCACCTGACCCTTCACAATGGCTTTTGTAAAACTTCTCCAGCCTTCCCAATGCCCAGCTTCCCTACTAACACAACACTGTGCTGATGGACTCTTTTTGAAGTTCACACAGGAAATGGGCTATCACACCAGATCGCCCAAAGTGCTGCTATGAGACCCGCTGTTGTAATTGCACCTGCCTGGTCTGCTTGGCTGTCTGTTCACTAAAAGAGCTGCTTTGCAACCTGAGGGAGCCTTGTTTCTTAACTACAGCTGAGACCCTCACACCTTTTTCCTTAGGCTATGAATGGTCAGTTATCTCATGAATATTCAGTCTCCCCACTCCATCAGCTGCTGCAAGCGTATACAATGTAACACTAGTCGGCCTTGAGTCAGAAGGAAATCCTGTGGTAAGGAGGAGTCTTAGGAGTGTTATCCCCATTCTGTGCAGTACCTGGGCAGGGGTCAGCTTGTGTGTAATCTGCCTGCCCAGGCCTGTGTGGCACCTGGCTGAGGAATCTCTCCAGCTTGCTCATCCCACCAGGGCCCCATGGCTCCTGACTGACTAGAGGTCTTCTCAGGTTTTCAAGCTTGCTTTGCCTTCTGGGACTGCACAAGGCCCGGCAGGGGCCTTCTCCAGTATAGTCTGCCTGCCCAGTCCACATGGCTGTGCACTGGGGGTCATATTGAGCTGGCGCTGTTGTGGGTGCATGAGGGAACAGACTGGGAGAGTGTGAGCATGGGAAAGCTGAACCTGCAACTTGTCTACCAAGTGGTGGTGTGGGCTAAGGAGAAGGGTCCTGAAAGCTGGAGAGCTGGTCCTGCCCCTTGCCAACTGTGGCTTTGGGTGAGCTAGCCAGGGCAGTACTGGAGACCTCAACTTGGTGGTATGGGTGTGGGAGAGCTGGCTGGCTAACTAGCTCAGCTACCACCCAGGCTCAGATCCAGTACTTTGAGTTGGCCCACCCCAACATCTACCCCATCTATGGAGCATGAGAAGGGGCTGGTCCTACAGATCCAAAACTGCAGGATCTCCATGAAACAGGGCAACAAAAGGGTGTCGGAAAGGAGTCTCGATGGGGATCTATTATTGATAGTGAGGCAGGAGCCAGAGGCCTTGAACAAGACAATGAACATTTATAAGTAAAGAGGTGTGGACAAAAGATACACTTGGGACACACTGTGGCACACTATATAACTTCCACAATGAGAATTTTTTTCCCTTTTGGGGGTAAATACGAAGAAACAGGGAGATGGGTGGAAATGGGATGCATGATGTGCAATTCACAAGGAATCAATAAAAAGTTAAATAAAGGGGCTGGTGAGATGGCTCCGCGGGTAAGAGCACTGACTGCTCTTCCAAAGGTTCTGAGTTCAAATCCCAGCAATCACATGGTGGCTCACAACCACCCGTAATGAGATCTGACGCCCTCTTCTGGTGCATCTGAAGTTAGCTACTGTGTACTTATTTATAATAATAAATGGATCTTTAAAAAAAATAAAGCAGTCCTTGGTTAATGTCTTTTTAAAAAAAGTTAAATAAAAATCATGAATGAGTCTTATCTTCATCATCATCATCACCATCACCACTATCATCCATTCATTGGTCCATTCATCAATGGCCCTGAAACAAAGACATGTGCTGAGATGAAGCAATGTCACATGATCTCATCTACAAGACTGGACAGTTGAGAACATAGAACCAGAGATTAGAAAGGTGGTCCCGGGGTGGGGGTGGGGGTGCTTACAGACTCTGAAATTGAAGAGATGAAAGTTACAGGGTCACAGAGTATAGAATTTCAATTAGATAAGGGCTGTGTTGTATAGGAGGAGTGGACAGCTATGGATTTGTCTTCTTTTTCAGACTCTTTATTTTATTTAACGTGTATGGGTATTTTTCCTGCAGGCATGTCTGTGCACTGTATGCAAGCAGATCCCAGAAGAGGATATAGGATCACCTGGTGCTGGATTTATAGACAAAGACCACCATCATTTCCTGGTTGGCTGAATGGAAAGGGGAAAGCAAGCTGCATGGCAGCCTCTCTCTCTCTCTCTCTCTCTCTCTCTCTCTCCCTCCCTCCCTCCCTCCCTCTTTCTCCCTCTCTCCCTTCCTCCTGACTGCAACACATACTGTGATTAGTGGCCTCAACCTCCTGCAGCTATGACTCCCCTCCATGACAGACTATACGAGCCAAAATAAACTCTTCTTCCTCCTCCTCTCTTACAAGGTTTGCCCTTTGCCAGGTATTTTGTCATGGCAACCAGATGACTAACATTACAGCCATCAACAGATAAATGGATACAGTAAAGTGGCGTGTGCAGCCAATGGCGTTTTACTCAGCCATAAAAAGTAGTGAAATTATATCATTTGAAGATATAGAAGTAGGACTGGGAATCATCATATTAAGCACATCAAACCAGACTTGAAACACAAACATTGCATGCTTTCTCCCCCACGTGGATTTTTTTTACACACATAAAAGTCATAGCTGCCTTGTTCCCTGACAGCTATCAGAATGGTGGTCATGAGTCCCTCAGCTCCTTAGCAGCCCTTTGGAAATATTTCCATAAATAACCCAAGAGAGTAGGGTACCCGGAATCCTGCATGCTCTGTGCCCTCTGACCTTCCCAGGAGATCCCCTGTGCCTTTATTGTTGTTTTATTCCCCCACTGGTAGGGTATTTATTGTCCCCAGTACTCAAATACAAGTTCAATTAAATATCAGAATTTGGCAGCAACAACCTGTTTGCTTGTCAAACACATTGTAAATTGCATAAAACCTATTTTGGTGCAGTTTACAACTTTGGAAATAAAAACATACTCCTGCAGCAATTTGTCTGCTGAAGCCCCTAGGAAGTCTGGATTCTAGGGCTCCTGGTCAAAGACTGGAAAGTGGCCAATAACAGGAAGGGACATGTTAGAGAGTAGAATAAATACAGCGCCCACCAACAGCCGTGGGTAAAGAAAAATACCCCCCACATCTAGTGCTGCGTAAAGACTGAAGAAATAGTATATTTAAAATCTTTAACACTATGAAAAGATTAGCTAGATAATACATTTTAAATCTTTAGCATTGTGCAAATATTAAATGAAAAGTACATTAAAATTCTTAGTTAGTGTCTGGCTCACTCTGCCTTTAATAGAAGCAGTGGTGGGGGCCAAGGGGAGAGATGGGGCTTAGGGGTGGGGACTGGGGGAAGCAATGGCAGTAGCAGTAACAATGGTGTTTAGAGAGGCAGCAATAATGATATTAAATGGTGACTTGGAAACTCTGATGAGAAAAATCCAGACCCTGATGAAACAGATCAGAAGCTGAGCAGTGTGCAAGCAAGCAGTGCATGACCCATACTTAGATGATGAGGGGAAGCCTCCAGGCTTAGGTACAGTCAAACCTGAGAATAGGACAGAAAGTGGTCCAACCATTCAGGTATGGCCTCCTGCAAAAGCCCCTGATAATAAGAGCAGGCAGGAAAAATGTTGAAAAAAGATGCTAGTGTTTCCAGATACTAAGTACATACCCGTTACAGAATCTGAAAAGTCCGCTGTGTGATGGGAGGACAGGAGTGGACTTACAGACACTGTAACAAAACAGACAGAACAGAAACAAAACAAAACAAAACAAAACAAAACAAACCAGAATTGCAATAATGTGGGGGGGGAGATACTTCATAATATATATGCTAGTCTTTTGAGGAAAACAGATAGTCTTGTGAAAAACGATAGATTGATAGATGATAGATAGATAGATAGATAGATAGATAGATATCCAGCCAGCCAGCCAGATATGTATCTTTGCAAAATAAATAAGTTGCAGATGAAAATAAATTTGAAATGGGTAAAGTTAATCGACAAAATAATAAAGCATAAGGTTTTTTTAGAATACACTAAGATTTTTTAAAACTCATATATCAACTAAAAATGGGTTAAAACATCAATATAAGACTCTTAAGCATAAAAATCAAAAACAGGAGGCACAATTCAAGACACAGGCATAGGCAGGGACTCTTGTGAAGGACTCAAGAAGCTCCGAGTGAAAAGACCCACAGGAGGGGTGTCCCCACTCGACAGGAACTGAGATGTAGAATCCCCAAAGGACTCCAAAGTTAAGCAAGAGGACAAACACCCCATCCTCAAATTGGATGGATGAAGTTAACAGGCAGTTCTTTAAAAATAAAGCACAGATGACCGATACATTCAGCATCTTCAGCCATTGCAGAAATGCAAATCAAAACTACTTTGAGGTTCCACAGCACCCACCCCAACCAGAATGACTATCATTAGGAAGAGGAGGAGGAAGAAAAGGTGTTGATGGTAGAGGAGAACAAGAACAAGAAGAGGAAGAGGAGGAGGAGGAAGAAGGAAAGAAGGAGGAGGGCAAATGCTTATGAGGATTTGTGAGGAACCCTTACATACTAATTTCGGTGATGTACACACACATGCACACACACACATATTTTTGTTTACATGTTTACATTTTTACACACCATGGCAGAGGCCTTATTATACACACCATACTGTACAGATAATCAGTTTTCCAGGCTGCCTAGGGGTACATGGTACAAGAAACAACCAGAATTCCAAGCTGGGAAGGTGACTCAGTGAGTAAAGGGACTGTATTCAGATCCCCAACACTTACAAAAAGAGCCAGGTGGGACATCCCAGCCTTTAACCACAGCACCGGGACAAAAAAAGAGACCAAAAAAAGTCCATAAGATCAACGAACTGCAGCCTAGCAGAATTGGTGAGCTGCAGATTCAATGAGAAACCCTGTCCAGAAAAACAGGGCGGAGCAACCAAGGAAAGATATCCTGTTGACCTCAGGCCTCTATACACTGGTACATGCTGACACAAACACATAAATTCACACACATGCACGCGCACACACACACACACACACACACACACACACACACACACACACCACATAACATCACAGGTTGTTAGAGAAATGCAGGGAGTGATTGCTTTGTCCTCAGGAGGATGACTGTGATCAAAGGCAGGTAATAAGTGCTAGCCAGGCTCTCAGAAACCTGTCTGCTGGAGATCCCCAGTGTAGCTGTCTTGTAAAAAGTGTCTCCAGAGTGGAAACCGAGTTACTCTATGATCCATAAACGCCACAGACAAATTTACCATGTGATCCAGAAATGTCACCTTCAATGCATTCATTTTTTTAAACGATTTACGTTTGTGTACATGTATGTCTGTGTGTCTGTCTGAGTGTATCTCATGAGGGCAAAGCTGTCCACATGATCAGAAGAGCACATATGACGCCCTGAAGTTGGACTTACAGATAGTGGGGAGCCATCTGACAGGGGTCCTGGGAACCAGACTCAGGTCTCCTTGAAGAAGAGAAAATACTCTTAACTGCTCAGACTGTTCTTGTACATGTTTATAGCCAAAAAGTGAAAGAAACCTAAACATCCACCAACTTACTAATGTACACAAGAAATGTACTCTCTCCATTCAGCAGAGTGTTCTTCGCAATAAGAAAGGAATGGAATTATGGATGACTTGCTAAAATTGGACACCTGGTAATGTGCCCAGTGAAAGATGACACTCAAGTGTCTCGGCATCATGAGACACATACAATAAATATTTATTGTCCGTGGGTTCCATATCTGCAAATCACCTTCTCAAAAGAACTTATTAGTAATCCCACGAAGAGACACATACAATAAATATTTATTGTCTGTGGGTTCCATATCTGCAAATCACCTTCTCAAAAAAACTTATTAGTAATCCCACGAATGGTATTCTCAATAAATGTGTATATGTGAACGTATGAGTGCAGTTGCCTATGGAGCCCATAAGAGGGCATTAGACCTCCTAGACAACGGGTAGTTGTGAGCTACCCAACATGGGTACTAGGAACTGAATTTAGGTCCTCTGCAAGAACAGCAAAAGCTCCCTTACCCACTGAGCCATCTCTCCAGACCTCACTTTTATCCCATTTGTTAATGACTTCACTCCTTTTAATAGCGCAGGCATGGTGACCAAGCCTCATGTTCCTAAGTATAGGAAAGCTATAATGTGCCCTACAGAGGTGGATACAGGCTGTGCTCATGGCCAAGTTACAGTCCTGCTGGCCAGAAGTTCAGTGCTAATGACACAACAAGAAGTAAGTTAACAGGTGCTTCAGGCAGAAACATGAAATAAGCAAGGTTGCATATCTAGCAATTGACCGAAACCTGTAAGCAGAGCTACAGCTGAATATGTGTTCTAGAAATGCAGCCAGACAGCGTTCTCTAATTCAGTGCTTACGGAGGTTCTGACGTCTGTGACTGCCACCACCCATGTGTGAAATGCGTTCAATGGGCGAGAGAAAATGGGAAGCTGTGGGGAAATTGTAGGGAAGGAAAGGTGTCTTTCCCGAATGTGCAGGTGTCTTTCTGGTGATGACCAGAGGCATTAGAGACCTGATGGTCATACAACTCTGTGAGTTTATGAGAGCCCCTGAATTATCCATAAGCTGCATGATATGTCAATTATACAGAAATTAGGAGAAAGGAAAAAAATGAGGGCATAAAAATATAAGACAGAGACGGAGCTGGTCTTTACAGACCTAAGTGACACCATTTCTCCTTTGTGTCCCTCTCTCTTTCTGGTGTCTATGTGATTAGTGTTATTTTTAGGCATTCTTAACTCCACCTACACTTTTAAAATTGTGCCTATGTTTAGATTCTCCTCAGTATACTCTCACTGTGAACTCTGCCTCCTCCTGGGACTGGGGGCCTCTCACACCTGCAGCTTCATGTCATGACCTACTTTACCAACCTTGCGGTGTGGGGCAGTGAGATTTGTGGCCCATTTAACACAGTCACAACCTCACTGCAATACTCCAGCTTCCACTTCAGACTGTGGGGGCAAGCAACAGAAACGGGCTCTTCATCATCGTCATCGCAGGGAGAAGCAGAGCAAGCTGGAGCCAGGAGCTTCAGACTGCGTCTGTCAGTGCCCCTTAGTCTTGGTCCCAGACTGCTGAGTGTGAGAACCCACTGGATTCTCTTCTCTGTGACATGGCATTTGGCATCTGGAACTGCAAGGCACAAAGGTGAATGGGTGTACATGTGTTGTCATTGTCCTCAGAAGCACACAGAAGAGAGAAAGGATGATCGGAAGCTCCCAGGGCTCTGTTGACTTCCACTGTGACAAAAGGAGACCTTCTCCCCACGGCAACAATACAGCATCCCAGGTAGCATGATGCCCTGGCAGGAAATCTGAACATTTAAAATAAAAGAAGAAATGTCAGGTGTCCAGTTGTGACAAAAGTCTCCAACGAGCAATACAGGAGGAGGTGCCAGTGCCTGAGGCAGGGTGGCAGGGTCAGGAGTTTCCCTTCTCTAGTGACAACAGAAGAGACAGAATGCCAATCGAAGGGATTCTTCTCCTCCTAATAATACAGATTGCTTTCTATGAGGGAATAGACAGACAGACAGACAAGGAGACAGAAAGACAGAGACACAGAGAGGAGGGAGTTCCTAACTGAAAGTCTATTCCCAACCCATCCCAGCCTCGCTGCCCTGACAACCACCTCCTTTTTCTCCTTCTCTGCAGGCTTCCATAGTCACTCACACTGACACTCACTAGCCAGCTCTGCCTCGTGGTTTTTCCCCATCTTAACTTGGACTAGAATGCTGTCATTGAAGATTCCAGAGCTTCACATGAGGCCCTTGGAATGTGAGCGCCAAACCGGCCTCTTCCCAATTTTGATAGCACGTCTTATTTCAAATTACCTTAGCTCTCACATTTAGACTTGCAAATCCTCGTAGGAGTTGATGTTATAAAAATGGCAATTACAGTCAGGTGAGTTATCATTTTTAAAGATCTGTTTATTATTATATATGCATGTGTGTGTGCCTGTGTAAGCTTATGTGCACAACATGTATTCAAAACCCTCAAAGCCCATAATATGGAGTTGGATCCTTTAGGGCTGGAGTCCCAGAGATTGTGAGTTTTCAGCAGGGATGGTAGATGGCAGGAACAGAGCCTTAGCCCTCTGCAAAAGCAATAAGTGATCTGGACTACCCAGCCATCTCTCCAGCCCCAAAAGATTGATCTTTAGGTCAGAACTTCATGCATGCAAAGCTATTAGCTCTTATGGTAGGTCTGCCTCAAGTCTAACTTAATATATTTTTTGAAGTTGTCTACGGCTGCGTTTGATAGAATATTCTGGTCTTTGGTAAGACCTAACCTTCCCTTGCAAAGAGGAGGTTGGAGAATCATTCTTACAGCACCTGTGATGCTTAGTCTGCATTGTCAGTTTGACTGCATTTACAATCACTATGGAAACACAATTTGGGGGTGTCTACAGAGTTCCTCCAAGAATAATTTAATTGGGAAAGGAAGAGAGACACCCCGCATGCAGGTGGCAATATCCTGTTGTCTGGGGTCCCAGACTAAATAAAAAAGAGAAATCGGGCTGGGAATAGCATCTGTGTCTTCGATGCTTCCTGACTGTGGATATCATGTGACCACCTCACATATCTCATGCCGTGCCTTCCCCACTGTGATGGTCTGTACCCTCCAACCATGAGCCTTTCCCTCCTTAAGCTGTTTTTTCTAGATATTTTGTCATGAGATGAGAAATTCGCCCATGTCTTCACATGGGCGGCTACTGATAGTCCAACCTTCTGTCTCGGTTTCAGACAGCTGAGCTCACACTCAGGGAGGTATTTGTACACTCATGTCCATAGCGCTATCATATAAAACAGCCCAAATACAAAGCAACAAGTGTGTCTGTCAACAGATAAATGGGAAAACGAAGTGCGGTATATCCACACAATAAGTGTCGTTCTTCCTTTACAGGCAGCACTTCTGACACATGCTCTGAGGAGAGGCCCTGATAACAGTCACTAGGTAAAGTGAATCACTAACAAAAGGGCAAATACCAGGTCAATATCCAGTGCTTAGAATACTTAATCTACAGAGTCAAAAAGGAGGAGGAGCAGGGCTCTGGGATCTGGAGAGAAGGAGACAGAAGATATGAGCTATGGGTGAAGATCTGTCATTTGGGAAAATAGGGGGTGGGGCTCTAAGGTGGGCCCTGGGGATAAGGGCACAATGGAATGCATGTGCCTCATAGCCCTGAATCTAAGCATTAAAATGGATAAAAGGGTAGCACTTCTTCTATGTACTCTTACAATATTGTTATATTTTTACAATTAAAATGTGTCAGCTGGGCGAAGTGGTTCACCTGCAACCCCAGCTCTCAAGAGGCTCAGACAGGTGGATGACAAACTAGAGGCCAGTCTGGCTACATAGCAAGATGTTAATTCAGTAAAATCCCTGAGGTGGTACTACATCTCAGTGGTACTACATCTCAGTGGTACTACATCTCAGTGGCGTAACACTGTCGTAGTACCCTGGGGCTCTGGCTTTGGTTCTCACCACCACACACACACACAAAAATTAAAATGACAAAATTCAAAATCATCTTTCGAAACTGAATCAGTGCATGATTTTTTTTCCTGGTCATCATTTTTTATCATAGGGGAAAAGAAAGGAAATGAAAAGGATGTGCCCACCTCCATTTAACAGATTCCTGGAATACAGAGTGGTAGAAGTATTTGGGACTCATCTCTCAAGGGTTCTAACAGCTATGACCCCAAACATTATAGCACAAGACAATTGTATAGAATGGGGAAAGGTGTGGCAATAGAAACATAAGCTGTAGACTAGAACTCCCGCTTTCATCCCAGCAGCCTAGACTGTGGCTTCATGCATACGAGATGAGATGCTTGGGAATCCATTTTCACTTGGTCTTTCAAACAAAAGACAAAGGCAGAGCTCATCCGGGCAAAGCCAGAGGGAGTGAAGTGTACCTCAGAAAACACACTTTCCTTTCTGTCTCTGAGTACTTTAATTTGTAGAACGGACGTTCCACAGCACAAACAGCTGTGCGTCCCCAGTGGCAGCATCGGAAGCCACTCTTCCATAAATATTTAGATAACCTGATAGGTGACAAGCGTGGTCTGCATGGTGTTTGCCTCTGAGACAGGGCACTGAGCCAACGATGCCATCAGACATCAGACATGCATACCAGCTGAGAGACTTCCTCGTACCCGCTCAATTGGCAGCCACTTGGTATTATTTTTAGTTTTGGAAAGAGATGAGGATGCAGAAGACACTTTAGAGATTCAATAAATAAGTCTATGCAGACCAAATTTTTCTCAGCTAGGAAGCCTACCTTCCCTTTCTTTAGCTAACTGGCTCAACGCATCCTGCAGCCACCCCCACTCAAGGGAGCGACTGACCTCTGAGCTGTCTTTGTGACAAGGTCAAAGACAAGATAGTTGTTTCATTAACATAATTATTATTTGTTGTTGATATTATTGTCGATATTATTACTGTTTGCAAAGTGTTTACTATGTAATATATATATATGTACATACACATATATGCAGACTTGATTCCACAGGATTCTCTAGAGTGACAAAACTTATGCTTTTTTTTAAACTTATGCTTTTTATACAAAGAAAATTATAAAGGGAGATTTATTATGGTAGAGGCTGGATACTCCCACACTGGAGCATCACAAGAGCCTGGTGGTTGATTGGTCAGTCTAAGCAGTTGAAAGTTTCAAAACAAAGACCTTTGATGCATCTTCAGTTAGAGGCTGCAGGCCCAGAAGCATCCTGAGGAGTGAAAAGTCTAAAGAAGCTAGAGACTGATGTCCCAGACCACAGCAGTAGCAACAAATGCACTGGCTCAGGAGCAATGGTGCTTGCACACAGTACCTGGAATCCTTTCCATTTTTATTGATCTAGATCCAGCCTAATGGATGATACCTCCCACACTCAGGGCAAGTGTTTCCTTCTTAGTTCCTGTTCTGCATGATGATAGTCTCCGGAAACTAACCGCCTTTTAATGTCTCAATCCACTCAATTTGGCGATGTAGGTGCTGTGTGGTGTGTGAGATAAACAGTGGGCTTATCCTTGTGGCTAAGTTATGTTCCTGTACAAGCTCACTTCCTCCAGAAACAGTTACAGCCCAACACCAGACAGCTGAGCACTTGTTGAGTAGCCTGCACACCGCATTCAGCATTCCTCTCTCTTCGATTACCACCCACATATGTAAGATTGAAACTGTTTACCAGAGATCCTAGGAGAAGGAAGTTCAGGTCAAACACGATCAAAGTGCCCCAATTACAAAGAAAACCTTGAAGGGCTCAAAGTGTTTCCAAGTTCCAGCCCACTCACCCCAAACAGCATTTGGTATCTGTCAGGTACATAGCCTTCGTAGGATCAAATCCTTTCCAGACAGATGTACAAAAAAAAAAAAACTCTTCCAGAGTGACAGTTGAAGTCCTTTGTAATTTAACTTAGCTTTGAAGCCACTCTAGAAGCATGCAAACTAAACCCAATTATGGTTACTATCTCAAAGAGATAAGACTTCAAGATTTATCTTTTCTTTTACATGGATAACCTGGAGCTATAGACAGAAGAGAGTGCTCAATTACAAAATACTTGAAATAGAATCCTGTTTGTCAGTCAGTCAGTGAGGGCAGAATTGGGATGGTAGAAATCAAAATCCACGTGCCAAATGTGGCAAAGTAGAGAACCACAAAGGCATGCAATGGTTTGAAGCAGCTGAAATTCGGGATCTGGGGTCGGCTCCTTTACAGAGTCAGGTGCTGAGTCTCCAGGGAGGCACCAGGTCATCCCAATGCATCGTGGACCTTTGCAAAGCAGGTATACTCTAGAGGCACAAACCCCACCAAGGATGCTAAAGATAAAAGATTTAATAGCCAGATACAGGGTCCAGTTTAGCTCCTCACTCTGCTGCCAATGGACCCGTGTGAGGATCTGATGTTCTCTGCCTGTGATTCTGTCTCTTTATCTGTTAAAAAAAAAATCATATCTGCCTGATCAAGATCATTACGAGGATTAACTAAAACTTCTAAGCAAACTTCTTGGCATTGTGTATGCATTCCGTAGGGCTACCCTTAATTTGAAAGAAAAAATAGTGTGTGCACTTATGTACTTGTCTGTGTGTGTGTGTGTGTGTGTGTGTGTATCTGTGTGTATGCAAGTGTGTGAGCAGGTATGCAGATAGATGCATGAAGAGGCTAAAGGTTAAAAGTGGGTTTTCTCAGTCTTTCTCCACCATATTGATGGTTTTGTTTTGTTTTGTTTTGTTTCATTTTGAGTTTGTTTGGTTTGGTTTGGGGGGGTTATTTATTTATTTATTTATTTAAGTTTTTTGTTTGTTTTGTCTTGTTTTTCCAAGACCGGGTTTCTCTGTGTAGCAGAGTGACCCTGGCTGCCCTGGAGCTTGCTGTATACACCAGGCTGGCCTGGAACTCAGAGATCTGCCTACCTCTTTCTCTGAAGTGCGGGGATTAAAGGCATGTGCCACTTCTGCCTGACCGCCTTGTTCTTCCAAATAGGATCTATCAATGGGTCTTGGGGTTCACTGACTCAGTTAGACTGACTGGCCAGGGTGTAGAGATCCACCTGTCTCTGCTCCCCTAGCACTGGGATTACAAGTATGCATTACTACACATGAGTTTTACGTGGGTGCTGGGGATCTGAATAGGTCCCCTCTAACCTGCCTAGCCATTTCCTCAGCCTCTAACCTTGGCCGTGTGTGCATACGCGTGTTCGTGTGCATGTATGACTGTTACGTGTGTGAGCACATATGTGTGTGCAGGTGCACATCCATGTATGTGCAGGTGTGTATAGAGGCCTAAAATTGATAGCAGAAAAAGTTAGATGTCTCTCCAACTTATTCATTAAGGCAGGAAGGATCTCTCAACTGAGCCCAGAGCTCATTGATATAGCTATTTGGGTTAGCCAGCTTGTTTCTGGGGACCCTCTATCTCCACTTTCTTAGGACTGGAACGACAGGTGACTACCATGGCTATCCAGTACTTATGTGGGTTCTGAGGCCCCAGCTCTTGTCCTCACCCTTGCCCTGCAAACACTTTCCACACTGCTCTCTCCTAGCCCCTTAACCTTATCAGTGCATCTCTTCCATGGTAACAATCTACTTTCCAATGCCCCAGTTACTTCCAGTCAGGACCGGGACACCTCATCCCTTTCCAAGCCTGGCTCTGTAGTTTTCTACCATGTTTCCTTGGTGTCACTTCTTGGAGATTCACACTCCATCCATCTGCAGCTTTTTTGTTCAACACGGAACCCGACCTGAGAAACTGACTCCAATTAAGTTGACCCAGAAGAGGAAAGGAAGCAGTCACAAGGGGACCAGAGCAGGATGCAGTGTTGTACATGCATTTGCATCCTTAAGCCAGGGCTCAACTATGCACACACAGGGAGAAGATGAAAGGGAATGGTGAGGCTTCAGGGCCATGTACACTAAGGGGAAAAGAACCAAATCAAAGCCCAGGCTCCCTCTCTCCTGCCCCCCTCCCCTGGCTTCCTTTGTATGGTTCTACCCCTCCCCCAGTCCTCAGCCACCCCTTTCTCCACCCAGTCAGTGAAGACCCACCTGGCCTCCTGCATTTATAAGGTGACTTTGCAATGTCACTGCTCCTTCAGGACTTTGGTAATGTCATTGACAATTCCCATAACAACCAACCACGATGCTCCCCAAACAGGCAAAAATCAGAAGGGCTTGGGAATGTGAAGCCTCTTTAGCACCATGTGTCCTGGAGTCATTTTCCGACCATTTTGCATCTCAGGTCTTTGGATTACGCTGCATAGCCAATAAAGTCTATGCAAATGTTTCGAATTCTGAAAAACTGTGAAATCTGAAGCCTGAGTGCTTCGGAAGCTGGGGTACTCAATGTGTATCTGCCACGAGCATCAAGCTGTGATCTTCTGTGAACCACCCCACCCACCTAAACTTCAAACACCACAGCCCTCTGCTAAATTATTTAAGATACTAAGGAGGCATTTCTCCCAGATTCCAATACAACTGGGATTCCCATGTTCTAGAGATTCTGATCTTAGAGCCCACCAGGGGAATTAATCTCCACACAAACACTTCACTTATTGGAGGTGGGGGTGGGAAACCCTGTTTGTCTGTGCTAATAATCTCTGAGTCCTTATTCTGGCCCTCTTTGGAAGGTCCAGATGGGTTTTTTCCTCTGGTAAATATAAATGTCTGCAAAATGGCTTTTTCCTTTCTCACTTAGACCCATTTACCACCCACGTAGAACCATATTGGACAGAACTAGATCTGTTTTGCCTGGAACTAAGAATTTACGGAGGGATCTTAGGGATTGTTCTCAGTTGCTACTAGCACTGGGATTCAGGGTTATATATAGTTGCCTCTGAAAACCCAAGACTTGCAGATCACGGGTTTCAGAGAGTAGAATCTGTGTTGGCATGGCCCCCCAGTCAACAAGTGCAAAGAGCCGAACAATGGGTGCAGGTAGACAAGAAGCTCAGTGCTCATCTCAAAACACTTTAAGCATTCTTTATTCAAAATTTTGAAATGAGGAGTGTTCCATGAGCAGTTCAGACTTGGGAATATTTTCATAGACTTAGCCAATTGAACAACCTTAAAGTGTGTGTCTGCCCTCAGCCTTAATGGTGGAGATGACAAGTCAATCAGGTTTGTGATTTCAGTGGCTGTACCATTCAGGAATCTTTCCATCAACTTCACTCTTAACAGGAACAAGAGGCTGGGGTTAGGGGTCGGTCACTGTGGGACTTCACATGCTAATGAGATAACATACCTCAAGATCTCTCAGAGAGACACAGACCTTACTAAATGTCTAGAATGGACACTCCTAGTACCACTCACTATGCTTGCTGTTTGTTACTTGTGACAGGGTCTCATGGAACCCAGGCTGTCCTCAAACTTACTTTGCCATGTAGCCAATGATGACCTTAAACTCCTGATCCTCCTGTCCCCACCTCCAAAGGCCTGGATTACAGATATCTGCTACTGCAAAAGGCTGTGTGTGGTCTTTATAATTGTTTCCTTTGTTTTTCTCTCCCACTAAGAAAAATCCATCTCTCGTTCATTGTTATCTAACCACAAAGCCCAGCCCGGACCCAGCACAGGACAAGTTCTCAAAAATTAGCATGTGGAGCAAATGAGTAAATATCCATTATTATCACTTGTATTTATAATATCAGTGACTTTTAGGCTGCATAGCTCAAAGCAAATTTCTTGTCTATAATATAGGGCAAAAGCACTTACATCTAAAAGTCTTTGTGAACATTTTTTTTTAAAAAGCCTTAATGCCTACAAAGGCATTATGTAGTGCGCCCCTCCCTGGTGGGGTTTCAGAAGGCTTTTTGCCTCTTGTTGTGTCCAGTTCTCTAGTGCTTATGTTCAGGCACAGGATAAGATACATGTTCTTGGGAAGGCTGTCTGAGATGCTGGGATCTATTTCCAAGACAGGAAGATCCTGATTGATCCACCATAGTCATGTGAAACAGTAAACATCCAACAGAAGGCCACTCCCCCACACCCCTCCATTCATACTGCATTCCACCAGGCAGGAGATTCATTCTGCTTCTCCCAGACATGACCCACTGCATCCAAGGACTGCCAAGTGGAACGCAAATTGAGGAGTCACTACCAGTAAAGAATGGAAGAGGAAATATGGGAAAGGAGAATCCTTCTCCCTAGATTTCCAGGCTGTTAAAAAGCAGAAGAGCAGCCTCCTCATAAGCATGGCCAGAGCAAACTCCCCTATAATCTGCTATGTTGCTCATCTGTGATTTTTCAGCAATTTATGTCTCTCTGACAGAAACTAAAAATCCATGAATGCTTTACTGAATCCAAAGAGAACAGATCTTTGACTCTCCTTAATATTATTAATAAATCGGAAGAGGGTGTAACATGAAATTAATGGGCAAATTTAATAATTCTCCTATTAGGGTTGCCTTTCCCTGCAGTTCCCAGGGGGAAAACATGTGTGCGTAGTTACTGAAGACACATATTGTTTAATGGAAACTTTGTAAAAATGAGAATTAGGCCTTTGGTGAGTGGGGATCTTTCATTTAATTTGTTTTTACTGCCAGAACACAGGGAGTTAATCACAGCAGATCACACCAGCAGGCAGCCCAGCAGAATTAAGCTTTGCTGTCGAAAATCACCAGTGTAATGACTTCTCCAAGGCCTGGTGTTTGGAGAGCAGAGTGGTTGGTTGTTATGGGAATTGTCAACGACATTGCCAAAGTCCTGAAGGAGCAGTGACATTGCAAAGCCACCTTATAAATGCAGGAGGCCAGGTGGGTCTTCACTGACTGGGTGGAGAAAGGGGTGGCTGAGGACTGGGGAAGGGGTAGAACCATACAAAGGAAGCCAGGGGAGGGGGGCAGGAGAGAGGGAGCCTGGGCTTTGATTTGGTTCTATCCTCCTTCGTACACATCTCCAGTTTAAAAACAAAGAAAAAAAAATCAGTTGCTGCAAATGCCCAGGAGCCTTTCCTGATGTGGGCTCTGCCACGCCCATGTGATGATACAGAGCCAGCCTTTGTAGAGGAGCCCAGAAAGGGAAGATGAAAAGCTAAGTTGACAGGCCTCCTCATTTCTCCCCAGCGCCTTACCCCCAGGAATAGAAGGAAAAGACTCAAACAGATACTTGCACATTTCTGTCCCCATCGGCCCTGTTTTACAATGACCAAAAGGTAGAAATAGCTCAGGAACCCCTAGGTCTGTAGACAGTTGAGGGAACATCGTGGTATAAGCATACAATGGAACATCATTCAGACTTAAAAATAATAATAATAATAATGAAAACCTAGCCCTTTGTATATCACAGATGCCCCCCACTTCCGGTGATATTGCACCAAGTCATATTAAACAATGGTTTAGGACAAAATTCTCCTCTCTGGCCAACCCAACAGGCTAGCCTTAGCCACCCCACTACTCAAGTTCAAAAGGAAATACTGGTGGAAAGCAGAGACTTGTCACCATTGGCAGGAATCCGTAATGAAGACCAGTGATTCCAAATTGATCTTTGAGGAGCTGGTGTGGAATTTTGGTTTATGTAATGGCATGGAGCGATGGTGAGGCAGGGCAAACTCTGGATAAGGAAGCAGTTTGGGTCAGGGTGTGGCATAGCAGATCTGGTTGGTTGTTGCCTCCGGTTGGTTAGGCGAGGGTGTCCACTAAGAAACTGTTCTAACTTCACTTGACAAGATCAGCGCAGTTGCTATAATATCAGCACTCCTGTTGTGGAGTAAAGCTCCACCCTCATAGGTAACTACTCTCTGCTAAAGAATGGCCTAAGGTGCAGTTCCTGGAGCCCCAGGCCACCAGCGTTTAGGGCACTGAAGTTTCTCTTTGTCCTTCAGCTTCTGGTTGGGAATGAGTCAGTTTAGACTCATCCTTGAGTGACAAGGCTGTCCATAATGGTCAAGCAGGAGTTGACCTGAAGTTAAAGAGAAAGACAAGCAAAGCAGAAAGGCCAGACTTTTCCCATTCTGCACAGGGAGTCAGTGTTTCTCAGAAAAGCCGTTTGTAGATGCCTATATTTTTGTTTGTTTGTTTGTTTTTTGTTTTTTGTTTTTTTCGAGACAGGGTTTCTCTGTGTAGCCTTGGCTGTCCTGGAACTCACTCTGTAGACCAGGCTGGCCTCGAACTCAGAAATTCGCCTGCCTCTGCCTCCCAAGTGCTGGGATCAAAGGCGTGTGCCACCACCGCCCGGCTTGTAGATGCCTATATTAATAAACTAAGCCAGTTACACAAGGGCAAACCTATGGGATTCTACCCTCCTCTGGTGAGTCCAGTCTGAGAGTGAGGACGTGAGGGCCTGGCTAGAGAGAGAGTTGGGGAATTATTGCTTAGTGGTCAGAGAGGCTCTGAGCTAACAAATACCTTTGGGGGAGAGCTAGCTCTGGTGGATCTGACAGACACTTGTAGCATTTTTATTTTTTGTAGCATAAATTTTACACGCAGGAATGGTTAAAACGGCCAACCTTACACTATATGTTTGACGTAATAAAAAGGTGCGCTCACACTTTCGAAACCAGTGTCCTGTTTTCCCTCCTTTCTGCTGCTTCCACTTTTTCTCCTTCATTTCTGAGTCACCCTCCCATGCCCCAAACTGGGAGCCGCGTATGAGTACATATGCCTAGTTCCTAGCAAGTGCCCAGGAAGATGATTCCCTTTCCCCTAGTAGTCTCTACAGGAAGGCAGCCATAGCGGCACACAGTCAGCGCCTTCCTTCTTTTGGTTTGCTCTCTTTTTAAGGGTGTTTTAGATTATGTGCGCTAGAAGATACAGCGCTTCTATGAGAAATCACATGATTTACGAATATGCCAAGAGACATGTGCTAACACCATAACTCATGGCTGGGAAAAGGCTTTGAAAGATAATGCTTGTTTAGAAAATAATTTCAGTTAGAATTTGACTCATAACAAGTAGCACCAAGGAGTTGGAGAGATAGCTCAGTGGTTAAGATCACTGGCTGGTGCTCAGAGGTCCTCTGCTTAGTTCCCAGCACCCACACAGGAGCTCACAACCATCTGTAACTCCAGTACCAGGAGATCTGACAGCCTCTTCTGGTCCCCATGGACGTCAGACACGCACATCGTACTCTTGCATATTTATAGTCAAAACACTCATACAAATAAAATGTTTAAAAATTAAATAAACAAGAAAAAAAGAAGAGAAAAGAAATATTGCCAGAATATCAGGATATCTATACAACGGAGTTTTCCTCAGCCTTAAGAAGAATGAAGCAGGGGATGGAGGGTTGCCTCAGCTGATGAGAGTCCTTGTCACAACCAGTTGTAACTCCAGTTCCAAAACATCTGATTCCCTCTTTTGGCCTCTAAAGGCACCTGCACATGTGCACTCATACACACATGCACATACATAGACACCCTCATACATATACACACACGCGCACACACACTCATACAAATTAAATAAATAAAAGAATGAAAATGTCTTTTGCAGGACAAAAGCATGAACCATGTTAGCAGACTTAGAAAGATAAACATTGTAGAATCTAGATTTAGAAGAGGCAGGGAGGGGGAGGAGAGGGAGAGATAGAAAGGAAACTACTTGGGAAAATGAAAGGGACCAAGAGGAACAAGGAACAGGGGAACAAGACAGGGTAATTGGGTAGGCTGTGTGATTAATGTATATTATAGACCTATATGGAAATATCATAATGAAAGCCCTTATTTTGTACAAAATATACAGCAGTAAAATGGGGGAGGATTGGCACTAAAAGGCAGAAGAAAAATCAACAGATTTCACTTCCACCCCAAACCCAGATCTGCTTCTAATTGGCACTTATCAGCACAAAAGGCAGGGCCTGAAACTGGACCAAATCTCTGTCCCATTGGAACAGATGTCCCAATATTCTGATCTCATAGCAAAGAAACCTCCATTCTCCTCATGTCTGGAGAAAGCATCACCAGGTGGACAGCTCCTCAGGCACAAAATCAAGGCTGGTGCATGGAGGCTTTGCTGTTGAAGATCTAAAGCTATGAGACATCTTCTGCACCCCCACCATTGATGAAGAGCTTGAGAAAATGTATGCCCACGCTCTAGTTATAAAGGCTCCTAGTGCATGCCTTTAGTCCCAGCACTCAGGAGACAGAGGCAGGCGGATCTCTGAGTCAAGGCCAGCCTGGTCTACAGAGTGAGTTCCAGGACAGCCAGGGCTATACAGAGAAGCTCTGTCTTGAAAATAACCTAAGATAGATAGATAGATAGATAGATAGATAGATAGATAGATAGATAGATAGATAGATAAGTAGGTAGGTAGATAGATAGATAGATAGATAGATAGATAGATAGATAGATAAGTAGGTAGATAGATAGATAGATAGATAGATAGATAGATAGATAGATAGATAGATAGTCTGCAGTATAGGGTTCTAGGAACTTACAGATGGCCCCCTGTCACCTTTGGCAGGTGATCTAACTCCCAAATCAGGAATTTGAGTTAGTTTTATCTTTACCCACTCTTTGCTTTTTCAAATTTGGCATGATTATTTTCTTTCACAGCGATATTATACTGCAGTAATATTTAAGATGTTACTTAACACGTGTGAGACCAGTAGTTTTGATAAAGGGCAATGTTTCCAAGTGGAAACCTTCTGCGTTAGAACCTGCTCTGGTCTGTATCTCAGATTACCATGTGACGCTGGTAACTTAATGGCTGACATATAACCTGGCTCTCCCTGACACCTGGTAGGTATTTGTAACGAGGTTCTAAGGGAAGTTTCCTAGGCAATGAGTTTAGGAGCAAATGCTAATAAAATAATTAAAACATACACATGAATAGAATGTAAATGCTAATATTATATATGCACATACATATCACTGTTTATATGGGTCTAAGCCAAAAGCATTAGAGAATTCACATCTTTAAAAGATTATGCTTAACCCCCCACTCCTTTGTGATTCAAAATACAATAAAAGCACTCATAAACTTTTCTTATTGCAATGACGACTGGGGCCTCTGTTTGCACTGCCTGGCTTGGTACAGGATTAAACCACACACTTTGGAAGCCCCAGTCATGGGCCACCCATGTGCCAAAATGAGAGACAGGTGTCAGGACCACATCTCACATGCCCACAGCTGAGCCCACACTGAGTGGAACATGGAATCAGAAATAATTGATCCTTCATCTTCAATCACCTTGCAAGGCCTAATTGGGTGGGCTATTTTAATGGAACTCTCTCATCAATTCAAGCAGCCAGTCACCTAACTCTAAAGAGCCATCTAACTGTTTCCCCAGCCTAGGCACTCGCAGGTGTGACATCACACGTGTGATCTCGTGAGCATGCTGCTGTGAGGATGAGGTCGGACCAGTTCCAGCACTAGGCTCGCTGATGCTGTATACATCTCTGTAATCATCCAGCTCCCTACCATCTCACACACTAAACTAAAACCAGCTAAGGATCTGTCCCACCTGTGGCCAGAAGGCTTCTCCTGAAGCTGGAGGGCAGTGGGTCCCACTTTCTAGAACCTTAGCACAATTCACAGTACACTTCAGATAATAGGCACGAACTCAGTAAATTATTGTCCAAGCCTGCTGGTATGGCCATAAACCCCAGAAAATTCAGAGCAACCTCAAGTCAAACTTCTCAAGTATTCTTTATTTGGCTTCTTACTCTGGTCACATCAGTCCAGAAAAGATCCAAGTGTTCAGGACTCTGAACAGTCCTCCTGTGGCCACCACCAAGGCCCCAAGGGCTGTTAGAAAGTGGTTATGGGGCTCACTCAAAACTTTCCCATGTATGAATTGATTTGACCTTTGTAATGAGCAATGCAGCAAGGATTGATCAGATTCCCAAACATATGTGCCCTCTGTGCAAAAGTCCACTTCTCAGGACATTTCCCACAGACACACACTGCAGCTCTGAATCCAATAACAGATCGCTGGAGACTGCCTGTCGGTTGATAGGTAGATGGTAAAAGGGTGAACGAATGGACTATTGAATGGACTACTGATAGTCCACACAGTGGAACAAATGATAGCCACCACAGCTGAGAGAGCCGTGCCACATTCCTCTAGATAGAAAGGAACATTTTAGGGGCTGGAGAGACGACTTAGTGATTAAGTATGTGTGTTGCTCTTGGCAGGAGACTCTCCTTTGGTCCCCAGCACCCACACGGAACAGACTACAGTCACCTTTAACTTCAGCTTCAAGGGACCCGGTGCTCTCTTCTGCTCTCTTCAGGCTTCTGTACTCACTTGTGTGGACACACACACACACACACACACACACACACACACAAATAAATAAGTAAAATAAACTGTTTTTAGAAAAAAATCTTGAAGCTCAAAGTGAAAATAACACACGTGGAGCTATAACTCACTTAATTTTTTAAAGAACAATGCCCTGTGTGCATTTGCCTTGCTATACACATTGAAGCTGTGTCCCGCGCTTTGCTGACCAGCAGCAATGACGACAGAACACCGAGGCTCCTTCTCACGTGGTTTACTCAGGAATTCCTTGGTGTTACAGCTCTTTCAGGTTTCTTGCTTTTGTGGAATGGCCCCGGCTGCCCAGCGAACGCTGCTTATATACCTGAGCCCAAGCTCTCGTGGCCCTCCTGGATTGGTCCCCCGGCAATCGCCTCATTAGCATGCACCCGCTTAGGAGGGGTTTGGTGCATGCGCAGTGGAACCATCTATCAAATCGGTGCATTAGAAACTGGTGCCATATTGGATGTCACCGTCCAAGTGGCTGCCTACAAAGCTGGAAAGACTCACAAGGAGTCAGGTTTGCCTTGATGGGCTCCTTGACAGCCGTGGGATGAGGGGCTGGCTTACTGGATCACCAGCAGCAGGGAGACCTGGTATCATAGTCTATGGTTTTGCTTTTGAAATTTGAAGCATCTAAATATGTATTTTCATTTTTATATTAATTTTTCACCATAATTTGGCAGGTCTCCAAGACCCTAGGCACCTACTTGGGCACAAAACATAACTTTTATCTCTCTGAATTTCTATGACTCTTCATCTGTCTCTGCATTTGTCTCTGCATCTGTCTCTGCATCTGTCTCTCTCTGAAAAGCATGAGCAGCCTCTAAGCTGCCACTAACCACAGTTGAAAAGCCACAGATGAACCACACTAACCCTATAATCTGTCTACCATGGGACCAGGGCACTATATTGATACTAAGTAAAATATGGCAGGGCCTGAGGAACACTCTCCCTCATTCCCTGTAGCTGAGACTGCTCATTTCCTCCTTATGAAAAATAGTATTTCACTGTAGGGTCTATTCTTGCTGACTTATCGATAATGGGACTCCATATTAAGGGCCAGGCATGGTAGTGCATGCCCATAATCCCAGCCCTTACAGTAGAGGTTGAGGCAGAAGAATTGTAGGTCTGAGGCCAGCCTCGGCTACATTGCTGATTTAAACATAACAACAACAACAACAACAACATGTGTGGTAGTCATCTCTTTAGGCAAAGTATCACACAATAGCTGTCAATGTGATGGGGAAAGTCTTTCAACTGAATGTCAGTGGGAAGGCATGTAGAGCATTTGCTGAACAATAGTTACCAGAAGTGAATGAGGAAAGCTTTCCTGAGATTTGATTCAACGTGTACTCATCTCCCTCTCCTTACAGACATCTGAGATAAATCCCAGCACGTAGTGGGGTCTTCCCTAAGAACACACTCCAATGCTTATGGAAGGGCCACTGTCTGAAGGCAGCTCACCTGTCATCTCCATCTCACACATGCTTATTGACATACCATGGTGCCAGCCTCTGAGACACTACAGTAGTCAAGGCCCCTGCTGCCACAGGGACACAGTTAACCGACAGGTTGACAATAATAGTCGTCTAGTGGGATGTGTTATGGAGAAAAATAAGAGAAGTACTTCTGAATAGCAAATAGTCAATGCTTCCTCATGGACAGAGGGGAGCCCAGGAACTGGTACATTGACATGAACAGCACTGGGACTCTCCTCAGTGGACTGTTTTAGTGAGGTGATGGGTTAATCCTGTTAACTGTCAAGTTAACAGTGGTGGTAACAGTCCAGAACAGACATTCAGACACTGGTAAACTACAATCCTTAACAGCCAAGGATCATGATGCTTCCAGATTTAGAGATGCACTGAAGTTAAAAATGCAAGAATGTAATGGAAATCAAAAGCCCTTTGCCCAGAATCTTAACTCAGGGAACTCAAAAGTGGTGTGATTAAAGAGTAAGTCCCCTGAATGGGTACTGGAAAATGGAGAAGGAAGAAAAGAGAGGAAGAAAGGGAGGGAGGGAGGAAGGAAGGAAACAAGGAAGGAAGGAAGGAAGCAAGGAAGGAAGGAAGCAAGGAAGGAAGGAAGGAAGGAAGGGAGGGAGGAAGCTACCAAGCAATCTTGACAACAGGAAGTAAAAGGTTAGTGCTGGTAGGCTTGGCAGCTGGTGGGCAAACAGGCAAAGGCAACATCATACATGTGACCCACAAAATCTCAGCAAAGAGGTACCACACCCTAGCATCAAGTGTTTCCTTCAGAGAGCTGTTTAAACCTAATGTCCTCTCCCCATTTTCCCCATTTTATGGCTGTTCCCTGTCCACATTGCCTTGCCCTGGCTCTTCATCAGCCTCTGAAGTCCTAGGATAAAGCATGCTGGGAGCTCATCACCATCCCTAATTGTCTCTGTGTACTTTGCCAGTGTAAATGTCTCCAGCTTGTCTTCCAGAACAGTCCTCAGTAAGGGGCCTTCTGAAATATACTACTCTGTTTTCTTCTGGCAAAACAAACGATAATCAAGTGTCTTTACTGGAATTTTGCCTCTTGCCCAAAGGACTTCTTTTCCTTTCTTATGTTGTAAACTTCATAGATCTGTCTCATTGTTGGTGACTCTGCGTTGATGATCTCAGGAGCATGGTAGCTTTCAAATATGTATAGTTTTCAAATTCTTAGTTCAAGAAACTTGTCTTGAATGATAATTATTAGTTCTGTTCCATGGCTTTGTTTGGCTTTAGAGGATTAAAAAAAAAATCAGGATAAATTACGCTGATGTTAGACCCATCTACACAACTTGCCTGTCCAGTAGCAGATCTTATTTTCCCTTCCTTTCCTCCCTTCCCCTTTTCTCTCCTCCTCCTTCCTCCTCTCTCCTTCCCTTTCCTTCCCTTCCCTCTCCTTCCCTCCTTCTTCCCTCTCCCTTCCCCTCCTTTCCTTTCCTCTTCTGCCTTCATCCCTTTCTCCTCCTGCCTCTCTCCATTCCGTCTGTTGACATCATGATCTGTTGCCTCCTTTCATCATCATCACTTCTGAATCTGCCACACCTTCACCTATCATACCTTCATGTGCCACACCTTCATCTACCACACCTTCTTGTACCACAGCTCTGACCTCTTTGTACACAATCATCCAATATTCTTGTCATTGAATCAAATGGCCACTTTGTCCAGGGCCCCAGATGACTGGAATAATTTGCTTTTTGCAGTGAAGTGGAGAATGTAATACAGATCTGAACACAGAAAAAGCCTTTCTTCGATAGGTTCGATAGGTAGTTGGGAGCCAGGCAACCCTGTCTTCTCTCCATGGGACTTGAATCATCCACTGTCAAATATTGGGTACAAACTAGATGCTCATTCCACTAAATATGCTTATCTTAAAAAGCAGTGGGTAGAGCTGGAGAGAAGGCTCAGTGGTTAAGAGCACTGACTGCTCTTCCAAAGGCCCTGAGTTCAATTCCCAGCAACAACATGGTGGCTCACAACCATCTGTAATGAGATCAGGTGCCCTCTTCTGGTGTGTTTGAAGATAACTACAGTGTACTTACATATAATAAATAAATAAATCGTTGGGCCAGAGCGAATGTGGCTGGAGTGAGAAGGGAAAAAAAAAGGAGTGGGTAAACTGAGCATCGTAGTGTAAACCTTTAATCCCAATACTCAGGAGGCAGAGGTAGGAAGAGATCTCTGTGACTTCAAGGCCAGCCTGGTCTACATAGTGAGTTCCCAGGACAACCATAGCTACACAGAGAAACCCTGTCTCAAAAACAACAAAAAATAGTAAATACTCGGACACCATGATCAATAAGGGAAGGTCATTAATGCTTTTTTTTTTCATTCATATTGTTACTCTCCTGCCTAGTCCTCTGTTTAGTGCCATTTCCTTAAAGCCATGTCTCATAAAGAGATGATGTCCCCTGTGTTCTATTGAGAACAGTCCTCACTCCCTGCCTTATTTCTCTGAGTCAATATGCTCCAGGCCATCAAAGTGATCTGCACTGTGCTACTTCCGACCTGTTAGACCTAAATAAATACTTTTATTATCTCTCGCTCATAATCAGATTACACGATTTGATGTATTTTCTCCCCAAATCATCCATAACAAGGACAAGATCGCTCAATGCTTTCACTCTCCAGATTCCTCTTCCGTTACTTTAAAAAGCAGTTATGACGACATTTCCCTCATAAGTTTACATAAGCACCAAGAATACCAAAATATTAAAATAAAGCTGTATTATCAGTCTTTGCATTGGTTCCTTTTGTGATGTGTTGACTAAATATTGGACATAAACAACTCGAGGAAAGGGCTTATTTGGTTCAGGATTCAGCAGCTTCTGCGTATCACACTGAGGAGCGTCGCTGGACAGACTCGACCCTTGCTGGAGTAGTGGATAGCAGCTTCAGAAGTACAAGGCACGGGACAGGAACCTAGAGTCACTATAATCCTCAGAGGGTCTTCCCTAGGAGCTCCTCTACTTTGCCAGCCAAGTCTTACCTCCTGCCTTAGTCAGGGTTTGTATTCCTGCACAAAACATCATGACCAAGAACCAAGTTGGGGAGGAAAGGGTTTATTCAGCTTACACTTCCACATGGCTGTTCATCACCAAAGGAAGTCAGGACTGGAACTTGGAGGCAGGAGCTGATGCAGAGGCCATGGAGGGGTGCCGCTTGCTGGATTGCTTTCCCTGGATTGCTCAGCTTGCTTTCTTATGAAGCCCAGAACTATCAGCCCAGGGATGGCACCACCCACAATGGGCTGGGCCCTCCCTGCTTGATCGCTAATTGAGAAAATGACTTACAGCTGGATATCATGAAGACATTTTTCTCAAGGGAGGCTCCTTTCTCTGTGACCACTCCAGCTTGTGTCAAATTAACACACATAACCAGCCCAGTACACCTCCTAAAGGACCCCATGGCCTTTAAATGGTGCCACAACCTAAGGACCAAGATTTCAAAGCACAACCCTGTGAAAATGTCCCAGATTCAAACCAGAGCACTCTTAAGAGGCTTGCTTTCTTGAACAGTCAATCTAATAAATACACAAGCATTCTGTTGAGGGATGAGGAATAGTGGGATGGTTTACAGAGTCCCCGAGTCTAGAACCAGATACTCTGAATTGGAATCCAGTGTCGTGGCTTGCAGCAGGGTGATTTTAAAGAAGTTCCTGAACACTTGTTTCTCCCCTGGGAAGCAGGAAGACAGCTAGTAAGTAGCCCAGAACTCTTATGAGAAAGAAGTGAGTGAACACTCAGTAAAGATCCCTAGCTCAAGCCAGCGCGCTCACAGAGGCAATTCTTGCTGTGAAAGCAATCGTTCCCCACACGGACCATCTTGAACTTTCACACAGAACAGTCTGTGATCCTTTGAATATTTGGAAAAAAAAAGAAATGAACAGGAAAGGACATGACTGATCTTTTAGGGACGGTGGAGAAGAATGCTTATTGGAGATAAAAGGGAGAGCATAGCCAGAGGCAGAGACATCTGGGAGAGTCCAGAGTGGACAGACTCTGAGTCATGTGAAAAGAGGGGGGAGGAGGGAGGAGAGGGGAGACAGGGGACCAGGTGCAGCAGCCAAGAGGACATGAGGTAAAAAACATGGACTGGTAAGCAAAATGGCTGGATTGTATAGGGAAGAGCCTCTGGGGGAATGGTAGCTCGGCGCTGGACAGTTTGGGGTAGAGGCCAAGGTATGCTAGCCATACCCAGTAGCAGGCAGGAGCTTAAATAGGCTGGGAGAACCTGGAGGCCAGGTTCGCTTTGATATGTTAAATAGGCACCTCAGCCATTGGTCCCAGGGTTTGAGACTTAACAGGATTCTTCCAGCTTTTTCGAATAGCTTAAAATATTTTAAATAAAGTTGTGGACAGTGTCTGATCCAACAATTTGGTGTGAACGTTTGAGCTGCACACAGTCCAACCTGCTAAGGAGACCCAGAAACTGTGGCATTCTCTCAGCCTGGGATGACGTTCTCCTCACCACAGAAAAGGGCCGGAAAGCACATGCCCGAAGCGCTGGTCTGTGGTTCGACGTTCTCTGAGGTTCCCATTATCAAGAATTCTGCGTGACTTCTTCCAAACCCTCATCTAGACAAACGATCCCTCTCTGCAGCAAGAGCGCCGCTGGCACAAGGGAGCTTGGAAATCCTGACAACATCCTTGAGCAAACACTCACGACGATCATCTGGATGCTGTTCTGACAGAAGGGAACAGGCTGTCTGCAGCAGGCTGGTGGTGAACTGATATGATGCCAGGAGACAACAGTGGGTGGTGCCAAGTGATTTCGTTGTGTAGCAGAGCAGGCATAAACCAGCTAGAGACAGTGGGCTCAGGGAACATGGGTAGGGAGGGGCTGCTTGGTAGTGTGGTGTTTCAGGTTTGCCTGTGTGCTGGGGTGGTGCTGGCCCGAGCTTGCTTATTTATTTATTTATTTATTTACTTATTTATTTACTTACTTATTTATTTAGGTATTTCAAGAAGAACAGGGTTTCTTTGTATAGTCCTGGCTGTCTTGGAACTCATTCTGTAGACCAGGCTGGCCTCAAACTAAGAAATCCTCCTGCCTCTGCCTCCCAAGTGCTGGGATTAAAGGCATGCGCCACCACTGCCTGGCCTGGAGCATTCTCAATGTGCTCAGCTACTCAGCTGAACACGAGGAAATTGGTAAGTTAGAAAGCTTCATGTAATGTGTGCTACACCATCGTCAAAAACAATAGTGTGGGTTAAATAACAAATGCCCAAAATGCTTGGAATTTCAGGTGCTTTGCTTTCAGGTTAGGAGTATTTGCATTAAACATGATAAGGCATGAGACTCAGGCCAAAATGCGAATTTCATTTCTGCCTCATATGCACCTCATTCAACATAAATCAGAGGAAACTGCATGTATTTTTAGTAATTCTATGCCCAGATAAATCTCAAAGGAAGAATTTTGCACTTGTGGCACCCTGTCTCCATTCAGAAAGGTTTACATTTTGCATTTCCAAGCCAGCGACACTCAGTTTGCAATTAAACTGAACCTATGTTGGGTCTCCTGCAAGGGCAGCAAGTGTTCTAACCACTCTGCCACCTCCCCAGCCCTCCTTTTAAAAAACAATGTTTTTATTTATAATGGACACACAGTAATTTTTCTATATGGTTTTGGTGTGAACTGACCCCCATGGGCTCTTGGGTTTGAATCCTGGCTCTCCAGTTGGTGTTGATACAAAGCACAACAAAGGGCCACAGTGGGATTCTCAGTCCCTCTCACTACAAAGTTGGAATACACAGACTTATCCAAGTCTGGATCAGAAGCTTGCCCAGAGGGATGGGTTTAGTTATTCTGAGCATGGTGTGCTGTTCGGCAAGACTCTGGGGTGTTACTGTCCTGCAGTAATGTTGAAACAGTGGGTTACCTGGAAATATGGAGTTAGAAAGAAGAGCAGCTGCTAGAGAGAGTTAGGGATAGGATAGAGTGGCCACAGAAATACCTACCCACGTGGAAAGGTAAAAATTAGACATGACTGCTCAGCCATCTTGATCTTTAAAAATCTCCTTTGTCCCTCAACAGGTATATTACCTGGGGCAAAAACCACTCCCCCCAAATACATCAGCATGACAGTCCAATCAGCGACTTCCTTGTTTCTCTGTGAAGGTGGAGCTTTCTAATGTAACTGGAACCAGGTTGGAGGTGTGGTGAATAGCAGGAGATGGGCAGAGAGGTGTGGCTATCAGAGGCAGGTCTCAAACCAGGAGGGTTATACTGGGGCTGCATTGAGCTAGAGCGAGCCTCTGGAATATTAGACAGCTTTGCCAAAGAAGGGAGCTCTGAGGCACTCGATGGCACAGGTGAGTGTGTAGGATATTATGGGGTGAGAAATAAACTAGTTCCAGAACAGCAGACAGCTCAGGAGGCCACTCACAGAAGGGACTTAGAACTGTCAAGTCCGTAGGCACAGGAAGGAGACTGGAAGCTGGCAGGGCTGAGAACAGGGTGGAGCAGGGATCTGGTGTTTGATAAATCACAATTTCGGTTGTGCAAGATGAGAAACTTCTGCACACAGGTGCTGGTGCTGGTCATGTGACTATGTGACTGTGTGACAGTATACCTTCCCAAACATCACCACCAACTGGAGAGCCAGGATTCAAACCCAAGAGCCTGTAGGGGTCAGTTCACACCAAAACCATACAGAGAAATTACTGTGTGTCCATTATGAATAAAAACATAGTTTTTTTAAAAAGGAGGGCTGGGGAGATGGCAGAGTGGTTAGAGCACTTGCTGCTTTTGCAGGGAGACCCAACATAGGTTCATGCTGAGTGACTCACAACTGCCTGAAACTCCAGCTTCGGGAGATCCAATGGCCTTTTCTAGCTTCTACAGGTTACCTGCACACACGTGGCATACATTCATATAGTCACATACATACATGCAAATAAAAGTAAACTTTAAGGCACAGAAGAGATGCCTGAGTGTAGAGAGTCTGGGTTCGATTTCCAGCACCCTCATGGCAGCTCACAACCATCTGTAACTCTAGATCCAAGGGTGAGGACATCCTCTTCGGTCTCTTCAGGCACTGCCCTCACATGGTACATGTGCATGCTGGCAAAACTCCCATATACATAAAAGTAACTAAATAAATATTTTGGGGGAAAAATCCAAGAAACCTGGGCACCTCCATATTCATGATAATCACTACATAATATTTCCCAGGAGATTTTCATTATGAGTTCCCCCCTCACTTAGACTCCTCTCCCAGAGGCACCTGTTGAGAAGCGGCTGTGTCCTCCCGCCTGTCAAAACACAAATCCTATTCTTGAAAAAACTGTTTGCCAAGAGGTTGTCAGACAACCAACTGCATGTAATTGAGCTTCTGAAAGAACATGCCCTCGGGTAAGTTTCAAAGAAATGCTACAAATTAAGATAATAGATGATTATGTAAAACATGAGTCAAAACTGTCAGAAGACCACAGTTTCAGAAACTATGAACTTGGCACGTGGGTCTACAGGGCCCCACGGCTGCCCACTGAGGTCATGTCCTCCGTCATTTTAACTAGACGTTTGGCTGCCTTTGGAGACTGCCGTAATTTATATTTCATTGCGTTGGAAGCCTGGATTTGTACAAAAACTCATGAGACGTATTCCTGAGCTGACAGGAAAACCCACCCACGCAGATGGAGGGGCTGGTGACGAGGATGCCACAGGAGAAGTGTGCTTTTGACCAGTGAAGCTGAGGACTTCCGTAAAGGGATCCTGAAGGTCTCTGAATGGAATGTCAAGTTTACTTATTGACCAGTACTCTGCCACCCACCTCTGCCCATGCACACTATCCAGAATGGCTCCAACCACTTCCCCTCTGCCCTCTTTGGGGGCTCATTCTGGACATCAGAGCCCATATGTCCAAGCAAAAAAACCAGAAGTCTCAACCTTTGTAAAATCCCCAGATGATGGCTTGCAAGAACTGACAGACTGCCCCTCCCTTCATCCTGGGAGAGATAAAGTGTTCTCCAGGATCGCTTGGAGTTCACAGGGAATTTTGAGCCTAGTTTCCCACTGTGCAGTTCTGTGCAACAAAGCCCACTGTATCAGCTTCCTATCACTGTTTCTTGCCATCACCTCCCATACAGACTACCTGCACAACAGCTTAGTCTCTGCTCCTGCTTCTGCACGCTAAGGCTAGGACCCCAAGAAGAGCACAGCAAAAGCGGTCTCTTCCATTATCTTGGTTTCTTTCTCTGGTTCCTATTAAACGTGGCTGAGCAAAGATCAACCAGCTCTCTCAAATGAAGAGCCTGCTTTTGCAACCTGTGCCTTCTCTTCGGCCGACTCCAACTGTCCCAAAAACCCAACCCTGGGCAAGATACAGTAAAGCTCTCTTTTCCAGGGCAGTAGTAGGGCACTGCTTCATCAAGAGCTGGGATTCCAGCTTCCTCAACTGGTACTGGCCAGCTATTTTCAGTTTCTGCACTTCCAACGTCTCCAAAGAGAATCCCTGGAGGATCTTCTGCTGGGCTGGGTAAGCTTCTGCCCCAGCAGTTCCAGCAACCCTGACTGGGAGGCTGTGGCTCAGTGTGCTGTGCAGCTTCCTGGTCCCTGCCACCCTCCTGGTGACCAGGGGTGAGTGTAGGCATTGACCCTAGTTATCTATGTCCCTTGATCTTGGTCTGGTCCTTTGGCCTTTGACCCCACTGTCTGTGGCCTTCAAGCATTATCCTGTTCTTTCTGCTGAAGTGACCACTCTGTCCCTGTCCTGCTGGACTGAGCTGACCATCAACAGCACAGCAAACAAGGGAAAGGAAGGGGGAGGGGGAGGGGGAGAAAAGGTTTCATTGGCTCAGTTGAGTGGTTAGAAAGAAAGGTTGCTTTTCTTTGTTTCTTCTTGAAGCAAATAACTTGTTTAACTTGGATTGATTGACCATTTGACCTGGGCTCCCAGGGGCCCCGGGGCAGCCTGATAGAGTCAGTAAATAGATGGGGAGAGTATAGGTTCAAGGACTTCTTTCTTCTCCTTCAGATCTACCACAAAGAAAGAGGAAGAGTGGCTGCCTTATCCCCCTTTCACACATTGTTTTGAAAACACATTCTTAACATTTTGCTTACAAAACAACAAATCCTTTCCTAAGGTCTCCATCCAGGCCTTAGGTGTTAGACTAGGCCTCCAAGCAAAGGTCTGTGGGCTCTCTCTGTGTACGCCAACTCAGATTCCTGGCTTTAAAAAAAAAAAAAAAAAAGAAAAATCAAAGAAAAGAACCTGCCTATACCAAAGGTAAATTGCAAACATTGGAGGATGGGCCCTGGGTGGCATCTACATGAGGCACAAACAGGGATCAAAGCCAATGACTGGAGCCCAGAAAGAAGTGTGGTGTTGGTAAGAAAACCAGCAAAAGGAAACAGTTGGAAAGTGCTAGAAATGTCTGTGTAATTCAAACAAGTGCTTTGGGACTCTCTCTCTCTCTCCCTCTCTCTCCCTCTCTCTCTCTCTCTCTCTCTCTCTCTCTCTCTCTCTCTCTTTCTCTCTCTCTCTCTCTCTTTCTTCTCAGTAGTGAAAACGAAAACATCTAACAGCTCTGAGTTTATGTCAATTCGGGTTTTTTTTTCATTTTTATTTATTAATGTGTGGGTCAGAATGACAACTGGCAGAGAGTCACTTCTCTCCCTCTACCATGTTGGATGTAGGAATTGAACTCAGATCCCCAAACTTAGCAGCAAGCTCCTTTACCTGCTGAGCCACCTCACTGGCTCCCGATTGATCTTCTTTGACAAAAAAAAAATAAAGTAATATGATGCAGAAGCTTGAGTATCTGAGGGTTGGTTGGTTAATTTGTAGACCAGCTCTCATGCCATATCCCAGGCTGCCTGCCGTGGAGCTTTCTAATGAATGCCTCCCACTTCAGTGCTATACACATGTAATTCCACACCAGGATCTATGTTTTTAAATTCTTATTCACACTTTACATTGCCTGACAAGTAATTTGATGACATTAATTAAAAGCCTTAAAAGAGTTTGTTCCTTTGCCCCATAAACTTAGAATTTTATAAATCTATACCAAACAATTATTTTACACTTTGACTTATATTACTCTCAAAATTCCCAGTTCTGGTTACATTTACACAAACCTGGAGGCTGGATGAACAAAGAGAGAAAGAAAGAAGGAAAGAAAGAAGGAAAGAAAGGAAGAAAGACAGGAAGGAAGGAAAAGGAAAGGAGGCATGATTAGTCCTAGATATAGTGAAGAAGAGTGTTTATTTCAGATGTGTGGGAGAGCATAGCCTGAGGCAGGGACATCTGGGTCAGTCATGTGGGTGGACATGACCCTGAGCCATATGGGGAGAGAAGGGAGAAGGACCAGGTGCAGCAGCCAGGAGGCCCTAAAGTACAAACAGAGCAGATAACCAATCCATGTCTGGATTATAGAGGAAGAGCAGCTTCAACCACTGGAGAAGTTTAGGGTAAGGGGTAGGGTATGCCAGCCAGGGGGACTCTCTAACATGTAAGGACTGAAGGATGCAAGGAGAACCTGGTGGCCATGTCTGCTTCGATGTGTTAAATAGACACCTCAGCCTTTTGTCCCAGGTTTGAAACCTACCATCCGAAATTTACCTTCCATTGGTAGAATTGGACTGGAACACATACTAGGACATATACTGTCACTGAATGACATTCAGCTTTCAAAATTGCCATGAAAACTGTCATGCTCAAAAAGTGATTTTTAAACAAAACCACTTTAGTGTGCTTCTGTACCCACATATCATCTCAATATAGCTCTATGTGATGTATTTATGAATACTCACATGGATGGGACAGGAAGTCTGGGAACTTGCACATATTCCCAAATTGACAATTCGTACCAAAGAACAGAAAATTTTATTTTTGCGCCCAGAGCCTGCTCATTGGTTAGCTGAGGGCATCTGATCCGGTGGCGTATCAATGACACCCACACTTCTGCACTTTGGCAGCTTACCTAACACAGAGGATCCGCAGACCTGTCACAAACAGAAAGCAGACTGTCAAGAGCTTACCAAACACAGGACGCAAAATACATGTGAGATGAGGCTCCACTCCAGCAGTTGTGTTTTCTCTGGAATGATTTTTTACTATATAAATACACACCACATGTTTGCATGTAAATCAATTAACCAATATTGTGTGCATTTATCTCATATATTACCCAGTAAACCTATTATTGTTGTTTACAATGAAAAAGTCATATCCAACTATAAAACTTGTATTTTTGTATATAAATATGAAGTGATTGTTAAAATGCATTCCTGTGTAAACTGCTTTCTTGGAACAGTCCAGACTTTACAAGCAGAACAGTCTTGGCATGGTTTTAAGCTGCCAGGGCTTCCAGAAAGTTCCAGAATTAGCTTGTTGCCTGCTGTCTTAGTTCAGACTTCTAAGACTCTTAGAAAGATTAGGATGAGCATAAAAACTTCCAGGAACTTGTCAGGATGCCCAATTAAAAAGCTCACTTTCAGCATTCACTCAATAAGTCATGCTAATCAGGGCTCTCCGTGTCTGGAATTCAAAAGAATGTTAATCCCCAGAAAGTCAAGCTCCTCACTCCTCCTTGTGTGCCTGCCTACCTTGAGCATCTCCTACATAGCACCCATCACAATTATCCTTTGTGCCTTTCTGTTTCTTCTTTCTCTCTTTCCAGACAGAGTCGTAGCACACAGTAGCACACAGTAGCTTAGGCTGTGCTTCAGCCCTCCTGAGTGCTGGGCTTACAGGCTTGCCCACACTCGGGGCATGTGTGTGCCTTTGCCTGGCTCCTCTGATAGACAAGGACAGGGTTGGTACTGCTGTTTCTACTTTTAGCCCATTCATTGTAATTGAACCTATTTTTGAGGAACAGTAATGAGCATTTGTCGTTTCTCTCTCAAGACCCTTCAGACTTTTTTAGTCCTTCTAAACGATACGATAAACAGTTATAGACCACAGCGACCTCACTGTCCTGTTGAAGTAGAGGTAGTTTTTCATGCTAGTTTTATTTTGGTTCCCATCATCCAATCAGCGTCTATCTCCCTCTTCCTTGCCTCCCCACAGGCACTGCGCACTTTACATGTTAGCTGGGACAGATGAGTGAAAGTGAGGTTCAGCTTCCAATACCAGGCTTATTTCAGTTGGCTCTGTAGACTCCACCTCTACCCACATCCTGCAAATGGCAGAATTGTGTCTTCCCTGTCACTAGTGCCCCATAATGGATACAGTCCTCTAACCTTGTCAGTCCTCTACCAATGGATGGCTGGGCGTATGTATGCGCAGTGCACATGTTGTGATGAGCTTGGAACTGTGCGCATCTCTTGGACATCGTAGCATTTGTTTAATTCCTACCAATGCAGATATATCTTTGATATAATAATATTGATCTCATGGACCACCGTGTCCGTGGCACTAGGACAACACAGGGTATCAGATGCTGACAATGTGTCAGCCCCATAACGCCTGGACACTTTTGAGTTGACCTGAGACTTGACAGCATTCTACCTCAAGTAGTCATTGATATCTAGGGTGGTCCCATAAGAACACAGCCAAATCAATACCTCCCTGATTAAGTCTCAACTACTGAGGGCCAGGGGTTGATACCCCACCTCGCCTGCTTTCCCATCCTCTATGGACCATGCTCTATGTGTTTTCTCAATGACCACAGCAAGACTGAGCCCCTCATCAATGTGATCCTCATGGGCTCCCCATCCTTGTAATCTTACATTTCTACCTACCTTACCTTTGCTTGATGAGTGACACACCAAATACCCCAGCTGAACCCTCATTTCTTGTCTCTAGCCCCCCTGTCTTGAGGTGAGCCAAGCTGAGCCATTTGGCTAACAGTAGGCCTGAGAGAGGGATTTGTGGAAAGATGGAGGGGTGTGATTGAATCCACTCTCACCATGACTGATCTGGGAGAGGTGTGTTGTAAAGTCCTTTCTGGTGTGGAACATGACATTATTGGTATAAACCAGCCTATGAGAGGGATCAGTAAAGGGGAATTCAAGGGTGAAGTTGTTTTCCTTGGCTCAGAAAACAATGCAATGCTGTTTATGAGTTACAAGCACAGCTGAACAAAAGTCCCTGGCAGCCCAGACCTTCACCCTATGGCCAAATTCTTCCAGTAATGGAAGTTTTCATTTCACCCCAGAAGAGAGCTATGTTCAAAAGGATGTACAGCAGCGGTTCTCAACCCCCCTGGGGGGTCACATATCAGATATCCTGCATATCTGATATTCATATTACAATTTTTTACAGTAGCAAAATTGCAGTTATGAAGTAACAATAAAATAATTTCGTAGTTGTGGGGGTCACCATGAGGCACTATATTAAAGAGTCATAGCATTAGGAAGGTTGAGAACCACTGGTTAATACAGACTAAGATAGTTGTATTTATATGTTTAGGAATATGTGTTAAGTGTGTGTGTGTGTGTGTGTGTGTGTGTGTGTGTGTGTGTGTAACAGCCATTAATGAAATCAGAAGCCACACATTTGAAAGAGCACAAGGGGTGGGATTTATATGGGAGGGTTGTTGGTTTGAGAATGCCTAACCCAGGGAGTGGCACTACTTGGAGATATGGCCTTGTTGAAGTAGGTGTGTCACTGTGGGTATGGCCTTTAAAACCCTAATCCTAACTGTGTGGAAGCCAGTCTCCTAGCAGCCTTCAGATGAAGATGTAGAACTCTCAGCTCCTCCTGCACCACGCCTGCCTGGACACTGCCATGCTCCTGACTTGATGATAATGGACTGAACCTCTGAACCTGAAAGCCAGCCCCAATTAAATGTTGTCCTTGGTCATGGTGTCTCTTCATCAGAGCAGTAAAAACCTAACTGAGACAGAGAGAAGAGGAAAGAGTGGGAAAATGATGAAATCACGATTTTTTGAAAAAAAAATTATAAAAAGTTCAGCCTTTATAGTGCTACTTCAGACCCCCTACTTCTGACAAATAAATAAATAAATAAATAAATAAATAAATAAATAAATAAATAAATAGAGGTAGCATAGCCCATGTTTGATTCGTCATTAGGAAAATATTCTGGGCTTCACCCCTCAGAAGCCTCCCAGATGTTCTGGATAGTCCCTTTCAACATCTGTGAACAGCTGGAGGGATTGCCTGGACTGGGATCCGTTCTTCATGGCCTAATGTAAACAACTATCAGGAGACACTGATTCATTTCTCAAGAACTAAGAATTTTTAAGGTAAAAATAATCCTTTGCCCACATATACCCCCATTTGTACAGCCATTGAAAGGGAGGTGGGAAGACGTCAGCTATGACGTTGAACCCAGAATCCCCAGTGCTGCCTTGCTGACTGCAACAGTTGAGAGTCATTCTGGGGCAATCTTCCTGCTGCCTGTGCTTTAAAAATGTCTCAACCCTCTGTACATCTGAGAGAGGTTCTGCCCTAAAATGAACCCCTTCCACCTCCAGTTATTAACTGAGGAACAATCTGCCTGTGGTATTCTATAGCAGGAATATATCCCTAAAGAGTATATAAGGGTCTGCAGGCAAAGGAAAGGGCTCTGATGCTACATTTCATATTCCTAACAGCACAATTCATGCCAGTGTCTGCCAGCCACGGGGTGAGTAAAGAAAATGTGGCGCAAGTCCATTGTCACAAAATGCCTGAGGCAGAACATGTTTGAAGAAAGGAGGTCTGTTTAGCTCAGTTTAGGAAGCTCAAAATCAGACGGCACAGTGTGTTTGGCTTCTGAAAGGCTCCTCAGCTGGGTTAGAACAGGGTGGAGGAGATGGAACCACCCGTGTGCCAGAGAGAGGGTTCCAGAGAAACAAGGAGCCGGGAGGGCCACGCCCACTGTTTTTATAACCTGCTTTTAAGAGAATTAATGAGACAGGAAGGATGCACTGACCTCATGTAAACTCACCGGAAAGCCCTTTCTGGCTTTTTAGAGACAAAGGTAAAGGTTGTGTGGTAGGGTGACATAATTATTCTTCTTGAATCGCCGGAGGATCTGCAGGGGAGGGCAGCACGTGACCAGTCACTGCCAACAGCTACCTGTTGTGTGACTGAACTTCGGGGAGCTGATCCAGGTCTAAAGTATCCCTTCATTTAGCTGGAAAATGACAATGGTGAAGATGGTTAAAATAACCCTTTGCCAAGTAATGAAAAAAAGTATGCACTCCTATCAGACATTATTGTTTCTCTTTTTATTAAAACCTCCTAAAAAACAAAACCGGAATTTTGGATTTCAATTTGGATGCCCAAAACTTTTGTAATATTAAGCTCATTGGTAATACCCGCAGGTGCCCCACAGGGTCCTACCTGAGCAGCATCATAAAACCAAGTAATGTGGAAACTGCCAAACCTTTCAGCAGTACATACAATTTTCAGAGCACCTGCTGGCTTTTGTGTGTGTGTGTGTGTGTGTGTGCGTGTGTGGTCATAGAGTAGACATGACGGTGTTTTAGAAGCAGAAACAGGAACATGTCACTCTTTGGATTAAAACTTCATAACAGCTGGGGCTGGAGAGTTGGCTCAACAGTTTAGAGCACACTTTGCTCTTACAGAGGACTGGGTTTGATTCCCAGTGCCTACATAACAGCAGGAAACAATCCTAATGGCAATTCTCTCTCTCTCTCTCTCTCTCTCTCTCTCTCTCTCTCTCTCTCTCTCTCTCTCTCTCTCTCTGTCTGTGTGTGTGTGTGTGTGTGTGTGTGTGTGTTCTGCTTGCCATTGAAGAAGTGAGTTCTCAACCTACTGCTCTAACCATCATTCCCGCTATTGCCATACCTCCCAACCATAATGGACCCTTCTCCTTCTGGAAACTCAAATATTCTTATATAAGTTACTTCTGGCCATGATTTTATCGCAGCAAGAGAAGTAACCAATAAAAAAGCTGATGCCACCACACCTGGCCAATGTACTTAGGACCTCCAAGCAAATCAAGTCTTTTCCTGACTCTGGGATTTTTCAGTTCTTCTGAGCTCTGTTGAAAAGGATACTGTTTCCTCCTTTCTTGACCGGGCCATCTAAGGCAGACCCCTCACCAACTGCTGTATGTCCTCAGATGAGCAGTGGGTTCATGACATCTCTAGATTTGCCTGTATTCTTTATCATCCACAATAGTCAGTTTCCATTTGTCAAGCATCCTTTGTGTGTTGGGCTGCAGTTTGATGCATGTGAGAATCCCCCGGGGCTGAGTTGTACTTAGCAACAGCACGAGTGTGTAGTGGACACAAGGCCAGACCAAACCATCTCTCCTTTGTCAAGTGGCTTCTTTCATCCTGAGCCCTTCCTGAGGCTCTTCTCTGTAAGAGATGATTTATATAAAATCGTCAGAGGATCTATGTCCCACCCTTCCCTACCCCCCAGCAACTGACAAGTTCAAATGCACTGAGTTGAGGTGGTGTTCAGTAGCCACACCTGGAGCGTTGTACTTTCTGAGGCAGACCTGTAACAATACCACTTAGAAGTCTCTCAGTGTGCTTGACAGGCTCCATAAGTAACCATTAGCCCACCAGGGAGCTAGTTTATATCAACCTGGAGGACAACCTGGAGGACTGCCTCTGGCTGAGGGAGAAACACATGGTCCTGGGCATTCATCAGATGTCTGTGTGTTTGCTAAAGTAACCAGGAGGGATGAGAAGATGGTACCTGAAGGGTGGCTTGGAGATCCCAGAGCTTATGCAAGAACTGAAACCATTAGATGTAGACAGGAGATGGAGTAGGAGAATGTGACTTCAGAACCGGAAACTTCAGCCTCTCGATTTTGTGTCCTGAGAACCTGCAGTCACACAGCAGTGCAGTCACAATATCTGAGATTAACACTCAGAACCATGGGGCTAGGTAACTGGCTCTGTGTAAGCAGAAGCACAAAGGGTGGGAGCCAAGCAGCTGAGAGTGGAAGATCTACTGTAACTGGGAGAAAGCAGGTGACTTGGAAAGGTCGGGAAGGTTGTGACAGAGAGGATTCCTAGGCTGGGTCCTGAGCCTGAGTGAGACCAGCAAAGAGCATCATGGGAGGGAGACTCTCAGAGAAGGAACAAAGTGACTACATTTCTCCGTGGTCTGTCGCTGCTGCTTCTAGGGTTTCTAGCAGCTCCTTGATCCTTGCTCAGTGGCATTCTGCCTTCCTTAATGCACCAACAGCTCCTCACGAGTCTCATCAAGGACATGAATCTCCTATAAGCATCATCCCCTAGAGCTGACCTCAGCCTCTTCCCTACTTGAAGCTCTCTGGTTGGTACGATTCTACACTTTTACATTTCCCTCTCGGATGCATCACTGGCTACCCTTCTAGTCCATCCTTCCATCTGCCTCTGTTAGATGCTTACACCCCTCCTGGTTTGGTGCCCGGCTCTGAGTCCCCTGCTTCTCATACTGGGTGCTAAAACTGAGCAGCTCTGGGTTCTGTGCCGGTGTGCTCACCCCAAAAGCTGAGGAGCAGGTGCTCCATCAGCCCAAGCAAGCCTCTGCTGTCCAGTGGGGACAGTGGCCTCTGGAGGCTCCCATCACTTGGGGTGCCCATGTTGGCCCGGCACAAACTGAACTTGGGACTGTCGTAGAGGCATGTACCTAAACAACCTCTGTGGTTCTTAGTCTTCCTCTCCTTCCTTCTTTCTTCCTTCCTCCCTTTCTTTTTCTTCCTTTCTTTTCCTTTATTTGCTTGTTTTGATCGCATATTTCTACAGTGCATTCTGTTGACCATTTTTTCTGTGCAGTTTGTTGGTATTGTGTGTGCTGACACCGTTGGGCACTCCAGGACTCTGACTGCTCAGCCATCTCAAGGAGGTGAAACTATATAGTGATTTTTGGTTCTGTTTGTTCATTTTTGAAATAGGGTCTCACTCTGTCATCCTGGCTGTCCTAGATCTCATTGTGTAGACTAGGCTGACCTCAAACTAATAGAGATCCACCTGCCTCTGCCTTCTGAGTGTTGTGATTAAAGGTATTTGCCATCATGGCCAGCTCAGTAGGATTATTTTTGGGATCTGCTTCTTCTGCTTTCATAGTGTGTTCGGGTTCCCTGTGCTGCACCATGACTCTGGGTTTCTGTCTTCTGGAAGTCAAAGGCATTCCTTTGGATGCTGCAGTTGCTTGGGTGTGGCTTGGGTATGTCTCCCAGAGGTTGCTATGTTGCAAGTTGGTACCTGCTGTGAAAATGCTAAACTGGTAAACCCATAGGATGAAAACTGGTGGGTATAATTAAGTCCTTGGGGGCAGGGCCATGTTCAGAGGGAACTAATGTATTCTCAGGGAATCCCAGTAAGTTCCCAGGAAAGTATGCTATTATAAATAAGAGTGAGCTCTTGGGTGAGCCTCATGAATGCCCCACACCCATGCACACACTGGGTATTAGACTCAGTAATTAGACTCAGCAGATCATTCAAAGGAAGCCATGGAATGTGGGGACTGGGGTTATGGAAGAGTTGAAGGGGGGAAATGGCTGGATATAATCTTATTTCATCATATAGGTATACAAAATAATCAAGAATAAAACATGAGAAGAGTCCAGCTGTCCCTGGTGTCTCCTCTCTCTCTCTTTCTCTCTCTCTCTCTCTCTCTCTCTCTCTCTCTCTCTCTTTCTCTCTCCCCCTCTCTCCCTTCTCTCTTCTCTCTCTTTAGACAATCACTCCCCTCCATACACAGCCATTTTTCCCATTACAGGCAACTAAGCTTTGCTGAATATATTAATTCAAACCTTGTAAGGAAGGACAGCAAGCAGCAGACTCTTTGATGCAGTCATATTATATACAATTTAGCTCTTCTCTCCATGAATCTAATGGTTCTTAGTCATGCTCTGACCTAACCCTGCTCTCTCCTCAGTCAGGGAAAAGCTTACTCCAACTCACCCTGAACTTTGTCTTTGACATGATTAATATCAAAAAAACCTTTAAGCCTCAGCACTCATTTATTTGTGTTCTCATGAACAGAATGAGGTATTAGGGTAATTTGGCATCAGGAAGATTTAAGAGAGATGATCTGTGAAGTAAGCATCAAAATGTGTTGGCTGAGTGTCTCTGAGGATGGGAAAGAATGGACACCAGACAGTGTGGTTTGTGTTAGACGTATGAAGAAACATCTCAAAATGAAACAAGACAACAGCAATACGTGAAAGAAAAGGAAAAGAAGAAAATAAAATACTATATTAAAAGTTAAAAATAATAGAAACCAGGTCATAGCCAGAGATGAGTGTGGTGTACTATGATGACACAAAGAGTACCATGTGGGTGTTTCAATGTATGTATGTATGTATGTATGTATGTATGTATGTATGTATGTATAAAATAGAAGGCTGGAAGATGACTCAGCTGTTAGTAACACATTCTGGTCTTCCAGAGAACCCAAGTTCAATTCCCAGCACCTGTGTCAGGCAGATCACAACTGCCTATAACTCCAGTTCCAGGACATCCACTGCCCTCTTCTGGCCTCCATGGACCCTGTGCACACACCCACACGCAGGCACACATATAGACACAATTTAAAATAAGATAATACAAGTGTTTTTTTAATGTCTGACTTGTGCAGGGTGCTGTGTGCCTGTCACCCTAGGGCTTGAGAGTCATCTTCAGCTACACAGCGTGGTGGAGGCCACTGCAGCTGCACAAGACCTTGCCTCTGAGCAAACAGAAACTAAAAAAAAATCAACAATAATAACAACAGAGTATCATTTGAGGACAAGTTCAGATCCACCAGCCAGAGAAATCCTGGCTGACTGGAGGTCTGACAAGCCAAAGGGACCCTGGACATTCTGACAGTCACTTGGGGACATTTCCCGAGTATCTTCTTTGTGTTTTAAGTGGTTAAAAAAGAAGGATCTTAGCATCCTACTCTTTTCAGAAATCATTTTTTTCTCAAATATGTACTGTTACAAAAGATAAAAAAAATTACTGGATGTGAGAGGCACTCACCTGTTGTCCCAGGTGACGGCGCCATGCCTAGCAGCAGCAGCAGCAGCCTTCTCAAAGGTGGGTCTCTTTGAAAGTCAAACAAATTGACTGGATATTCATCCTACCATCTTAGATACTCATATCCAGACTAAGAAAGGAATCCAAATTGGTAACACAAATCAGTCATTAAAATATTGTTTATAATAACAAAAATAGAAAGCCGGGAGTAACTAGAGTTTCTGATAACACACACACACACACACACATAAGGATAAATGCTTAAAAAGGAAGCCAAATATATATATCCTGGAATCCATAAAAATTGTTTTCTAAGAATACTACTCGACAAATTATGATACAATGTTAGATAAGTAAAGCAAATTCCAAACTCATGTCTTTTCATTTTATAACCCACATATATAAATGCAGGTGTTACTATATGTTAAAAAAAATATTAAGGCCTTAAGTGCTGGCCATGATTGCATCTAGTTGCATTCTAATGGCTTTTATGTTCTCCCTAATTTTTTCCTGTAATTTCCGAGCTTCATGTAAGCAGACAATAATTATTTTAATCTTGAAGGAAATACACGACTTTTAGAAATGCCTCCTTTTCAGTGAATGCACAAAAACCATTAGGTTCCCAGAGCATCATACTCTCCTCATGAGGGAGAGCGGTTAGTGAATCATAGCTGTGTGGCTGTCTTTCATTGGATAAAAATGGTAGTACATCAAAGGAAACTTCCTTGGGTTTAATTTTAATCTTCAGCTTCATAATCCCAAGATAAGCTTCAGAGCCGTCAGGCACACGGCTCAAGCCTCACATCCAAGCCAAGTTTTTGGCAACATTTTGAAATGTTATTTCACCAACGCTGGGACTGCAAAAGACGATCAAAGACGACGGAAAATTGAGTTTTACAGACACTTCAGGTCAAAAATTTACTTTTTCGGAGTCTTGCTTCTACTTCTGAGTAATGCAATCCAGCCCATTTGTGGGCTATCAGACGCAAGAAAAGACAACGACGACCTGCAGAAAAACTGAAACCATGTAAGCATCTGCAGTGTGACCCCAAAGGAGAATATAGCTGTTTTGTTGGAGAGAGGAAAGAAGCAGAGAAGGACAAACAGGAGCAAGCCTCCACATATGGGAGAGTTGCTAGAGGGGCAGGCCACTGGCCTAGGGCACACTGTCCCTTAGAAGTTATGGCTGAATCTTTCCTACTGTAACCCTCCAAAGCTCAGTGTTCAGACTATGAACACCTCAGAAAATGGAACATAGCTCTGTAAGGATGCAGTTACTGTAGATGACCTCTGAGGAACATCCAAGTCATACTGAGTGGGGCCCCACGGGAAGAAAAGCTGTTCCACCTTGACCAGTGCTAGAAACATGGAGCAGGCTACTGTCCTCCCTACTTCCGGTCAGGAGCAGAGTGGCATATCCTGCTCACTAGGATGCTTGTGGGATCATTTCAATAACTCCTCAGATGATGGGCCACTCTTGAAACCCACAATTTCCAGGTACAAACAACCTTGGGACCAAATGAGAAGGGAGTTGCCCGTTCAGTAACTCAGGTCCCAGAAGATGAGTGAGTTTCTCTTCCAAGGAAATGGCCCTGAACTTCTGTCGAATTCATCTTCCCTGACCCAGGAAGCCACAGAAATAAAAATCAAGTACACAGGATAAGTTTTGGATGATAGCTGTGTCTCTACAATAGGGACTGTTCAGAAGACTGATGAGCAAGAGCCAAAGTTCCTGGATTATAAAGCTAATGTCTGTTATTTTAATAGTGCAATAACAAACCTCTATTTTTGTTGTTCTTGTTTTATTAGTTGTTGTTGTTGGTCTTCCTCCTCCTCTTCCTCCTCCTCCTCCTCCTCTTCCAACTTTTCTTTTTCCTCCTCCTCCTCTTCTTCTTCTTTTTCTTCTTTTTTTTTTAAAGATTCATTTATTTATTATATGTAAATACACTGTGTTCAGACACTCCAGAAGAGGGCATCTGATCTCATTATGGATAGTTGTGAGCCACCATGTGGTTACTGGAATTTGAACTCAGGACCTTTGGAAGAGCAGTCAGTACTCTTACCCACTGAGCCATCTTGCCAGCCCCTTCTTTTTCTTGAGGTAAGGTCTTTCTATGTATTCCTGACTATCTTGGAACTCGAAATGTAGACCATGTTGACCCTGAACTCAGAGATCCACCTGCCTCTGCTTCCCCTGTGCTGGGCATAAATGCATGAGCCAAAATGTCTGGGAATTCTTTGTAATTTTTTATTGTTTTTTTACTTTTCTATAAGATAGCGCAAGGAAACAAACTTCGGAGGTTCACTGGCTCAGCTCCCAAAAGCTGTTTAACTTCCTTTTTTACCTATCTTTTAAGAGCTCCAAAATAGTGAAGGTTTCCTCTGGCCAGACCAAAAGCAGCAAGAAGCCCAATGCTGCAGACAAGACATCCTGCACCCACTGTGACATCCCCCAAAAGATGCTAAAAGATGAACTGTTCATCCTCATGTGCTACACCCTAGGGCAAGGTAGTGTTGGACATATGCTTGAGTATGGGCATCTTCTGCATGTTCACCACCATAACCAGGCCCATAGGTCTTTGGAAATGAGTGTTCCATCATCTCTGATTAGACTGAGATCTTCAAAGCTGGCAACATAGACCATGTGGTGACCATTACCAAGGGCAAGGTGGAGAGTGTAAACATCTCCATGTTCAATGCTGCACACCTGTGACAAGTAGCTCATACCCAATGCCTCATCTTCTCAGACATAGTGACCCTGCATATAATGGCCATCAAGGACCAGTAGTACAAAGACTACAAAAGTCACTGGTAAGAGATCATGTATGGCTTTGGCATCTCCAGTCTCTGGTAGGCATAAGGGACCTGAAGCAGCTTGTCACCAATTCCAGCCTCATAAAGAAAATGGGCATCTATATCATCAGTGTGGAAGGCTCAACCTTAATATTCTACCTCTACCTACCAAGAAGCAAGGTGACAACATGCCCACACTCTTAGCCTACTTAGACACTGGATTCACCTGCTTTTGAAAGCAGACCAACATTTCCACTAGTCCCAAGCTCTCACACATGCCCTGGAAACAGTGTACATGAAATAGTGCCTGGTGGTGAAGACAGCAAAGAGACCTTTGATACTGGATCAGTGTGACCCAACACCAAGAACAATCATGACCTGAACCTCCCCATGCACCTGGACTTTGGAGCTCTTCTGTTCTACCGATTGCCGGATGTGCTGAGGTGGCACCCAGATGGCCCTGTGGAGCCTGGAGCTATGATTTTCTTTGTGGTTTTGGGGTTTGTCATCTCTTAAACCTTCCGCAGAAGGGGTCTCAGAGACTTGGGTTTTAGGGATTGGGGATTTAGTACCTAGTGACTGTGTTCTGTTACTTACGTTTTTATATGGTTGTATTTGTGTCAATAAATTCTGAGATGGGACAGCTTGTCTTCCTGGGGCATGGTCAGCTGGAGTTCCTTCAAAAAATCAAAAGCAATATTCATCTGGGTGTGCCAGGTAGGCTGGTGTCAGTGTCCTGACTTCTGATGGTCTCACCTGATGTTTTGCAAGCTAAGCACCTAAGAGCTTCTGAGATCTGACAATGCCCATGTTGGGACATCTGAGCAGCAGGCCGGCTTGAAAATCAAGCATTAATCAGCAAGTCAGAGGCCTGCCCGGCCAGCTCCCACTTCTGCTCTCAATATCTGCATCACAGCAACAGCATGCTCCTCCAGTTTCCCGTCAGAGCTCTGTTCTCCACCCAAGCGTTTGAGTCATGAGCCCAACCCATTTGTCCTCCTGGGGACTTTTTACCCCTAAATCTTTCAGTTTACTTTCTGTGGCTCCCAAAACTATTGGCTTCCCTCCATTTCCCACACATTTCCATATCCTGGTCACCACACCCGTCCTCCGAGTCCTTGAAAGTCCCTACAGGATTCTCCGCCTCGGCTCCTAATTCATCAATCTAGTCTCTAGAGCCGCTGGCCAGCACCATCTTTCTAAAGTGCTAATCTGATTGCAACACGAGCTTCCCCCAAGTCCCCCAGCCTTCCAAGTCCTTGCTTTTATTTCACAGCCAAATAAAATAACCAGATGAAAACCTCAGGAAAGCCACACTTATCTTCCACATTGAGGCTCATATCTCCTGGGGGTCTTGCTGTGTATCACCTTCCTCCCGCACTGTTTCTCAAGTAGCCCCCTTTTTTTTCCCAAAGACAGAGCTAACATCTCTGCTATTCCACTATAAAGGGTCACAAAACTATCACAGCTCAGCCAGGCTCTGGGGTGCATGTTGGAAGGAAGCATCCTCCCAATAAACACACTGAATCTGAGGCTTCCAGTGGTAGAACGGGGTCTCTCCCCAAAGGCATATTAAAGTACTATGCACCAGTACTTGTGCTGGTAATCTTGTTTGGACATTGAGCCTCTGCAGATGTAACTAGATTAAGACTAAATCATCCCCCAAGACCTCCCTTCTTTCCTCATCTAGGATCAACCTTCCATTTCTGCCTACAACACAGTAGCATGACTACGTGCTCACACTGGTAGCCTACTTAAGCATCGAGTTCCCAACCTAGTCTAGTGTGCTGGACATCTTGATTAGTTGTGAGAGAACTCTTCCTATACATCACAGGCTGACTTTGAGTTCACTATATAGCCCAGGGTAGCCTCAAACTTGTGATCCTCCTGCTGCAGCCTCCTTAGTATTGAGGTTACAGGCTAGTTCCCCTGGCTTTGTACTCCTGTGCTATCCTGAGTAGCTGAGGCTGTGCGTCTGAGATGAAACAGAAGATTAGCTAAGAGGTCTTCACATGGAAGCACATAGTCCAACTAGTGATTTAAAGATTCCCTAATCTATTGTGTACAGAATTGATCTGAGGGCAGAGGGGACATGCGTGGGCGGCCAGGGGCATGGCTTTCTCCCACAGGAGCTCAGCACACAGAACAGAATAGTTTCAGAGGAGGCAGACTGGAGTGAATGGGTTTGGGAGTTTGTATGGACGTCATCCTGATGGCACTTAGTTAGGGCTGTGGCACTTAGTGAGGACTGTAAATGATGCCAGGCACATAAGCAGGGAGAGTTCTGGAGCTCAACATGGCTGGGCTGTGGTGGACCTGAAGGCTTTTCCCCTTTCCTCTTCTGGAAAAGCTTCAGGTTGTATCTCTGTTGAGTGCTCTGTAGTTGGTTTTCTCTGGCCAGAGAGATGCCTAGGCAGCTAGTAAGCAGACCGGAGTCTCCAGAGAAGATTGTCATGTGCGTCAGCAAACAGAAGTGAAAGGCATGACCTGCTGTGGATGCACACTACCCCATCCATTCCACTGGGAGTCTACGTGGAAGAGAAAAGTGAATTGAGGGTAACTCTGCCTGGCTTGTCCTTCTGGATGAGTTTCCCTGGGTCCTGCCTTTGGACATCAGACACCAGGTCCTTTGGCCTCTGGATCTTGTGTCAGTGTCCCTTCAGGGGTTTCCAGGCTATTAGCTTTGGACCAGAGAAGGCAGCATTGGCCATACCCTTATCCCCTCAACCCTGTTTCTGAAGTTTGTGTCTTTGAGAACTGAGCCACATAACCCATTCTTCTTTCCAATGACCTGTAGTAAAATGTCTCTGCCCCTGCAATCTTCTGATTTATTTATAAATAAATAAATCTTCTTTGTTCTAAATAAATATAAAAAATGTATTTATTCAGTGTTGTTACCCAGAAAAAAATGATCAATACTTGGCTACACCCCATTGCAGCCCTAGTCACAAGCCACTTCTGGGACATCACTTATGGGTCTTTCTACTTTACCAGGAAAGCAAATTCCTTGAGGCAGGATGCACATCCCTAGTGTAGCAGGCCTCTGACAAATCTATGCCATGAGTGAACCAGCTGGACTCTGATCTACTCTTGCTCCAGTCGATGGGGAAACCATCTCCCACGTATGTTCTTCCCAGCATCCCTCTTGCCTGGGACCTCCTTTCATGAGGTTATCTAGAAACTTCTTGCTGTTTCCCGCTCCAAGGGAGGCTGCAGCCCCCTCTTCTCTTAGAGACAACATCACAGGAGAATCAGGGAAGTCCCAGATGCTCTGATGTCAGGATCTTTTGGATGAATTATGAATGGCTTCTACATGGCAAAGGAGACACTAAAGAAGGAGCTGGCAGTCGTGGGGGTGGGGAAAGGGAATATTTTAAAGGGATAAAAGCAGGTTTTAGGAAATAGCCTCAATCCCTTGCCACTCACTTTTCTCAAAAAAATCCCTAATCCACGGAGGCCCTACAGTCACTTTTAGATCACAAAATATAGAATATTGGACAGGAACGAGAGCATCCCATATCCTCAGTTGGAGGTTAGCATGAACCTGTAAACATGACTACCCTTGACTTTGTGTCGTTATGTATTCTTGCCCACATAGAATGATGAGTAAGAGTTAAAGGACATGCCATGACTGGGAACTGCAGGTAGGTGTGCGCTTATTGCCCTGAAAGATGACTGGAGGACCAGGGATGCTTCCACTTTGAATAGTCAGTAAGTAACCAAGATGTGCTCAGTTGCAAGGGATAGGATATAATAATGATCCATTACCAATTACCCACAAGACACTAGATGTACTACTGGAAGTCTGACTCTGCCAGGTAAGGAAAAACAAAATGAGAGCCTGGTAGTGCATAGTTCTGATTCAGGGCAGTTCAGGACACACACATCATACAGACAGCCTTGGGAGCCATGAGCTCTGGCTACTATCAGAAGGCTGCTAGCCAATCGTGAAGGAGCTATCCATAAAGGGGGAGTTATAATCAGAGTTATAATGGGTGACTTTATGGTTCACTGCCCTCTTCCTTTTGATAAAAATCATGTAACAGAGGAAAACATACTTGATTTAGAAAGTCCAGTTTTCTATTTTCAGCATGATATAATGCCCATGTTCAAACCCTGGGGTTCTTAAAATTCTGTCAAAATAACCTTGTAATTTGACTGGGCACAGTTCCGGACAGGTCCGTAGGTTTGAATATTTGGTCCCCAGCTGATGGCACTCTTTTAGAGGTTGAAGAATCTTCAACCTTGTGAGCCTCAGTGGAGGAAATGGGTCACTGGGGGAGGGCGTTGGGTTTATAATCCAACCCACTGCCTGTCAGCTCCTGATAGCAGACACAGTGTAAGAGCTACTGTCTGTGCTCCTGACCCTACAGTTCCTCTGTTGGGGGACGGGGGTTGCATCCCTCCCTAAACCGTGGCTCAAACAAACCCTTACTCGGTCAAGTCAGTTTTCATCAGATATTTAATGGAAGCCATGAGAAAAATTAATACACACATGGAAAGCATGTTCAAATGTTAAAAAAAAAAAAAGATTCAGGAGGTATGAGGAGGGGCCAAAAGCAAACATTTCTGACACATTTCCCAGTTGTACTAACGTCATCAGGAAATTTCACTTTGAAAAACACCAGGATCATGAAGATGCTCTCTCCTTCAACACAGACTGAGAACTTTATCTGAACTATGTTGGGTTAAAAGTACACATCAAACTGTGGGTGTTTATCAGATTTAGGGGTACCTGTGTCTGCATTGTAGAATATGTTGGGAGTGAAATACAGATCTAAACAAGTCTCTCACTTGTGTTCCATAGCTAAAGATAACTGTACGAAGATGACCGGTCATGAGGGCACCGTGGGATCATCTCCTTGGGACTTCCTATTGGTGCTGAAAGTGTTTTGTTTTCTGAAGCATTTTGGGTGTCAGGCTTTTAGATTAGAGACATAGCATCAGACTACCTATTTAGGGTCTCTCAGCTCAGAGAACATACATGTAAAATGGTCTGGGGTCTGCTTGAACTTTAGGATTAAGGCCAGGTTATCTATTGCCCAAGGTCAAACACTTCTTTCTGCTCTAACCTGTGCACTGTCAGGTTAATGAGTATATGGACTGCCACCCACCTCACTGCGTCTCCGTGGAAACTGATGGGCTAGGACATGGAATCGCAATGTTGACACACAGGTCACCTCGTGGCATATTGCTAGTGACCTGCTCTGCTTGCTGACCAACTTGCCTCCTCTTTTCTCAAACCCTTCCCCAAACAGCTTTCCAGTCTCCATCTCTGTGCCTCTACTCCCTCTTTGTGAAGAGTCTGTGCTTTCCTGCATGGGAAAGCGGAATATTCAGATGACCGGGGGAAGGGTGATCCTGTTCACTGCATGCCTGGGTTCAACCCTAAATAACACGGAGTAGCAGTCGATCCCTTCAATAATCTTCTGTTCTTCAAGCGAGACCCTGAGTTCCATCAAGTGTCCATTTTGCCAACAGTGCAAGGAATAGTGAGGCCAACCAAGACCAATGGGGCTTCCGCCACACTGTCTACGTAAAAATGAATATTCTTATTTTTCACACCCTTTATTACATCCTTGGGGAGCAGGCATTTGTTTGGTAGGGACCATGCTGACTTCAAACCTACAGTTTAACATCAGCACCCCAGTATTGAGATTGTGGTAGTGTTCTATCACACCTGAGTGACTAGTGCCAATGGATTTCCACTTGAAATTACAATGTGCCTTTTGAAACCAAGTCAGATGGTCAGATGAGCTGAGTTCCGTCTCAAAGGCCCATGTGGTAGAAGGAGAGAACTTTTTCAATTTGTATTCTGAGCTGTATACACTCACACACACACACACACACACACACACACTCAAGTAAACAAAACATAGCTTATTAAATTAAGGGTTTTCTTTTGTAATTACACTTGAGTACAGTGGTATCACAGCTGAGGAAGCTGTAACTTTGAAAGCAGTCAATTTTATGTCTTAATCAAAGACAGGAGGAGAAACTAAGCAATCCTAATGTTGCCAAGGGGTCATTACTGGGTTATTATTTAGGTTTTGTGAAGGAAGAAAAACTGGTTTCACTGTGACTTTTATTCTTTGAGAGGCAAGGATGACTGCCCATGTTCTGAGAACTGCAGTTCTTCCCTACCCTTAAGCCATGTTGGCAGTCCCCTCTCTCAATGCCTGGGTCAGAGTGCATTACCTCCTACGTTGGAGCCCCTGAATCTGTTACTTGCAAACACGACTAATACCACCTGTGTGTACTACCTACCGTTTTGTTTTTTGAGAACAATCCACCTCTGGAAAATCACCTGGACAGATAGTTCTGGTTTGATTAGTCATTTTGCTTAAACAGCAATTGCATGTAAGGTGGATCCTTGCTGAGCCAACACAGCACCTGGCATACACATTTGTGTTTGCATGCTATAGACAGAAGGCTCTGTGCACACGAATATTACTCCGAAGCAATATTATGTGCAACATGCAAACTTCTGAATCTGGGAAAATAAAACAGGTTTTTGTTTTAAAGTTTAAGTACAATAAGAATCAGTTGGGTTTTTTTTTCTTTTTAAATGTAAAAACCTATAATCATGCAAATGATATGCTATCTAAGGTGGTTTTGGAAAAACCGGAGATCTACATTGTCTTGTCCAATCTGTCTTTATCTCAAAGATAAGAGTCCCACTTTAACATGAGAACATGCAGCACGTGTGAGAAAGAAACAATGTTATTTCTACTCACCAGGCCATGGAGCATTCTCACACCAGACGGTTATAGGAGGTTATAGGATACGTGGCTGCCTACTTCTAACCATCCTGGCTCCTGAAGCGCTTGCACACAGTGGCCTCAGTAGCTGGTAGGATCTTGAGTATTTGGACAACACTTGATGGCTGGTAGAAGCTCTCCCCAGAGCACAGGGCTACCCTACTCTGGCTTTCGCAGCTATTTACCAGAAAAACCATTCACAATACTTATGGATCAATTGGTTTCTGTTACTTCACCTTTAAAAATCTGAACAGTCAGGCTGGAGAGATGGCTCACTGGTTAAGAGCACTGACTACTATTCCAGAGGTCCTGAGTTCAAATCCCAGCAACCACATGGTGGCTCACAACCCTCTGGAATGAGATCTAACGCTCTCTTCTGGTGTGTCTGAAGATAGCTACAGTGTACTTACATATAATGATAAATAATCTTGAAAAAAAAATCTGAACAATCAGAGCTAGCAAGACGCTCAGCGGGTGAAGTTGCTTGCTACCAATTCTGATGACCTGGGTTCAACCCTGAGACTACATGACAGGAGAGAATCAGATACTACAGGTTCATTCACACACACACACACTCAGCAAATACATGCACTCAGCACACACATGTGCACACGCACCCTAAACAGAATTATTTTAGTGTGATAACAAATTAGGCTGAAAAAACAGCAGAGCCTGTAACGCCAGCACTCGAGGCTGACACAGGACCACTGTGAGTTTGAAGGCAGCTTAGGCTACAGTTGTGAGACTGTCTCAAAAACACACACAAAGAAGCTCCTCCCTCCCACAAATAATCTACCTGCCTTTGAGAGTGTGTAAGCATGCCCACATGTGACAAGTTATTGAAAAATATCAATATATATTTCAAAATATAAAAATATCAATATCAAATTTTCCAACTGATGAACACAGCAAAACAAGAACAGACCCACATGTTGGTAAAATATATTTTATTTGTTCATACAAAGAAAAAGTATGAATTACCAGAATTTCATTTTCCTAGAAACATCTTTCTCTGTGTAAAATTAATTTGTGTTATACATAGGACAAAATACTTGATTTACTTTTTTTTGTACATACTGGCTATTCTAACATTCACGTTATAGAAGACATACTGCGAGAATTTGCACAGCATTTTTGATTACTGGGCTGAATGAAACTCAGTCATAAATTAATGTTATAAAAATGAAATTAAAAAAACTAATCACACCTTCAAAATTCATTAACCATTTCTATGGAAAACTGGAAAAAGAGTTGACACCCTCCCCCCCAGAGTCCACCTTTGATTCTCACTGACTTGTCCTCCATTTCCTGTTGTTAGGAGAGCAGCCAGGCAGGATCTACAACTGGGTTTCTCCCAAAGACTGAAGTGCATCTGTCTCTCAGAATGACTCCCAAAGAGTCCCCTCCCCCAGAACATCTCTCCACCACTCAATGAAGTGTTTACACCCTAGTCACTCCATCCAAAGTACCTTCGTAGGTGCCACAGAGTAAATGAGCACACGCCTACATGCAAACATCCCCAAAGAGAAGGCTTTCCATGGATAGGAATTAAAAAAAAAACAAACAAACACGGAAAAAAAAAAAACCCTGGATTTTTCTTTGTTTTCAAACAGGAAAGAAATGAAAGTTTTCAGAAATAAAATACACCAGGAATATGCCAGAGCTTTCCTACAAACTGAAAAAAAAAAAATCTCAAACACACGGCAGGACAAACTGTCAGGACATGAACTGGTGTCTGTCTCCTAGCAGCTCAGAAGTGATGGTCCGTGGCCTTGCAGACAGCCCATACAGGAAGAGACAGACCTAAGGCTTAATTCTCCATGTTCCCTAACTCCTCCGAGAAGAGGCCGTGTGTAATGACTATCACATGATGAAGCGACATCTTGGACAGATGCAGCATCCGATCAGCCAGGGACAACAAGCAACGGGGCCTGATAAAGAGGTGCACGTGGTGTTTGATTTACTTGACTAACACTGAAAATCTCACCCTGCTCCATCAGCACTAATTATCGACATCTGCTCAGATCCAAGGATTTGACCCAGAACAGAATCTTGACTCACTTCAGTGTTCGGACTAAATGACTTCCTTCTACCTCAATATGTCCTGTTTTTGTTATATTATCAAGCAAAGAATAAACATAATAATAAAAAAAGAAGTGTCCAGCTTGGGAAGAGGGCGGGAAGGCACACACGTGCCCCCTCCCACTTGGCTACGTACCATTCTCTGAATTGCTCTTCTACTTCATGAGTTACACCATCAGACTCCGGGAGCAGCCTTGGTGAAGGCCTTTGACAACTGCCTCTGCCTGTGAGCAAGACTCTGCTGACGTGAGGGGAGGCCCCCTTGTTCTGATGGCAAACAGCCTTCTGCACAGCAAAGTACGGGCTAGTGAGCACCTTGCACGCAGGCATCTCCACACACCTGCCAGCCAGGAGATCATGCTGCCAGTGTGGGGTTGGCCTAAATGCAGGCAATACTGCAGTACAGACAGAAGAAAACGAGCAAACGGCCGTGAAATGGGCTGGGGGAGTGTGGCTCAGTGTTTGCCTAGTGCACAATAGGCCCAGGACTCTACCCCCAGCTCTACAGAAGAAGAAAAAAGAGAAAAAGAAGAAATGGATGTAACATCTAAGGGATGAACATAGCCCAGGGAGCATTTTATTGCCCAGAATGAGCTAATTCAAGCTGGGCTATAACTTGTAGAAAACCACAAATTTGGTTATCAAAATATCCCTAGAGACACCTCTCACTAGTTTCTAAAGATAATATATCTTCTCTCTCCATGTAACTTTGCTCATCCTGTCAAGTTAGCCCATAAAGTGTCCCCCCCAAAAAAAAATCCTCTGCAAATATCACAATGCAGTAATATCAACCATCTACTCATTCTAAGCACTCTGGCTTAAGAAATTGAGGATTAGCCGGGTGGTGGTGCCACACGCCTTTAATCCCAGCACTTGGGAGGCAGAGGCAGGCAGATTTCTGAGTTCGAGGC
>NW_022196911.1:59086927-59088167 GCF_008632895.1 Mastomys coucha
ACTGAATATATCATGATGTCACATGAGTACAGTTATCCAACTGCCACTAACTAGCCAAAGGACCCTCCAGTGTCCTAGCAGCAAAGCTGGCAACTTCTCTGCTAAGTCTCCACTCCCGCAGAGGAAGCTGCGCAAGAGTCAGACTTGAGTACCTACAAGTAGCACACAGCCAGCTTTCCCAGCCTGGGCCCAATAGGACCATCCTTCAAACCCTGCTGTGGACACTGCCTACAGACCATGTCCTAATCTCTGGGATGGGCTAAAGAAATCAGAGGCATTTGGCTGTAGTGCTGGGCATCCCCTTCCGGGCTGCTTGCCATCTCTCTCTACTGAGGCCATGAGCTTCCTTCCCAACGCTAGGTGGGTCCACACACAGCAACACCTCTATAAATGCTGCGTGTCAAGGGGTAACATCTCACCTCTATGGGAGTCAACATTCAGTATCTAGGTTTGTGCCGTTGGCTATGTATGGAATCCTGGGAGACTCTTTGGTGTGTCACAGCATAACTGTCTGACTGAAGAAAGGAGTGTGGCACCCTCTTACGCCAAGGAGATGTCACCTTTCATTTATTTATTTATTTATTTATTTTGTAAAGCAGCACCCAAGCCCCTCACTCATGGGACCTGGGAAAGGAATCAAGTGTTTGCATACACTTCCAGCTAAAAAATGGGCAGAGGGTAGAGAGCAGGAGGAGAGTCGGGGTCATAAGGACATTCCTGTAAGGGAGGCGAGAGAAATGCACCTCGGTGCTACATCACTGAGGGTAATGAACTGCTTAAGTGAATTCCACCTTCCCACTACAGCACGCTGAGGCAGCCCAGTAAAGTCCAGGAGGTACCCAGGCAAGAAAATACCACAACCAGCCGGGGCAGCCAAGACCCAAGGAGATTGCAGGTGGAAGACCCAAGGTGATTGATGGCTGAATACCCGTAACAAAAATTCTCAAGTTGTGCTTTTCTTCTTCTTAAATACAGTGGGGAGCGGGGAAGAGAACACGGAAGCACCATCGATTGTGAGGGACAGAACAAAATAATGGAGTTAAACACTTTGGAATGTTAAACAGACCGTGATTCAAACTCTGCAGATTGTGGCTAGGCAGCTTAGTGAATTAATTGCTCGTGAATTAAAAATAAATTATTATAAAATAGATTTCTGTACATTTTACATACATATACTCTCTTCTCAATACATAAGCTGGGAGGGGAGACTCAGTCCCAGCCAAAGTCGCGGCCGGTCATC
>NW_022196911.1:59088725-59098318 GCF_008632895.1 Mastomys coucha
GAGATGCGTGCGGGTGCCTCCCGGGTCACAAAGTAGCTGGGCGTCTTCTCCATGGTGATCTGTCCCTCGAGGGTTCTGGGCATCAGGTCTCTGCCAAAGGCAAAGAAACAATCTGGGATTAGAAAGTGGAGCTTCTGGGCTCAAAATCACATATAACTCGGTTCCGACTTATTATTGAGGCTGTTGTTGTTATCATCATCATCATCATCATCATCATCATCATCATTTAAAACAAAATGCAACAGGGTTTTTAAAAAGGATTTATTTTACTTATTTTATGTGTATGAGTACACTGTAGCTGTACAGATGGCCGTGAGCCATCATGTGTGTGGCTGCTGGGAATTGTACTCAGGACCTCTGCCAGCCCGCTCGCTCCGTAGTAATTCACTGTAGCTGAAGACAGCTATTTTCAGATGCACCAGAAGAGGGCGTCAGATCTCATTACGGGTGGTTGTGAGCCACCATGTGGTTGCTGGGATCCTTCGGAACTCAGGACCTTCGGAAGAGCAGTCAGTGCTCTTACCCGCTGAGCCATCTCGCCAGCCAGGATTTTAGAATTAGGGTGCACTAATACTCTGGACCCCCCACCCCCACCCCCACCCCTTGAAAGCTAAATAGTCCCAGTGAAAGCTCCTTCTCCTTTGGCAGAAGAGCGAGCAAGTGAGTCCAATAACTCTGAGGTGTTGGTGTAGGCGTTGCCTCTCCCTAAGTTAACAAAGTATCGGCTTTTCGCATGGCCCCACACAGCCCTGATTGGGTCTTCCCTCAAAAATGGCACCACCTCCAACTCAGGTTCCCCATCCTTCTCATGCCCACCATGCCCACATGGTCTTGGGCACCAGAAATAGAACTTGATAAGATGTTCAAAAAGCAACCAAGCAGGCATTATCCAAAAGTTCCAATGTAATCGGTACAAACAGAAACATACTAACTGAAGCATTGTGTGTGCTAGTAGCTTCCAAAAATATCTTAGATTCATTCCATTAGAGCAAACTCATTTCAAGAGATCTACCAGATGATTAATTTTACCAACAACAGTCACTAGAGGCCATGGGGTTTAGTCTGGGCTTTTGCATTGGTAAATGACAGTCATGTTGACCATCAGTGGTATGGTCCGCACCTTGGTTACAAGATGTGAGAACAGAAGGCAGGTGGAGTAGAAACCAACTTTAGGAGTTTGTGTTCTTCCATAGACTCTGTTGCGTGACTATGCTATGACTGCTATGACCCTGTGGGTAAGTGTGGGCTTTTCAGTCCACTTGAGGCCACTTTCACATGAAGATGTGAAGTTTTAGGAAGTAGAAACAGTACCAAAAGCAAAGAGGATCATGAGAGAAACGGAATCAGGAAACCCTGGGTGGGGAATGGGGCAGAGAGTGGGGGTGGCAGACAAGAATGTGAATATGACATACAGACATGCCTATGAGTGAAGGTTCTGCAACATCTCTGCAGGTGACAAACTGAAGGACACAGAGAGAGGATCTGAGTGACACATCCTACTACGATGAGGTGTCCAGATGGATGGATGGTTCTAAAAAGGCTCCATGAAGGGCAGAAACCATATGCGCGCGCGCGCGCGTGCACACACACACACACACACACACACACACACACACACACACACGCGCACACACACTGTTAACAGTGTTTCCCTAGCATCTTACAATATGAGTGGGCTGGACTGGGAATCCCTCTCTGCTGCTTCACAGTTGTGTGACCAGAAGACGGGTTATTTAACATCTCTGAGCTTTGGCATCCTAATGTGCAAAACCGCAGTAATTCCATCTACGTGCCAAGTTGCTGAGAGGACTACAGGAGGATTTCAGGGCCACAGTGCTTTATCTGTGAATGTGAGTCTGGGGGTTAGGCCTAGGTTCAGCTCCTCTGGCCCTGTGCCTTGTTACCTTAATTTTGGGGATGAGGGGGGCTGACTTCTCGTCATCTGTGAAAATGGAGAGAGTAATAGCTACCCCATGAGGGAGGTTCATGACAATCTAAACCGTCAGTAACCAATATGCTTAAAGCACGCCTACATGCTCATCATGACAGGTGCATGCCTGATAACATCACTCTGGCCTCACTGTTATCCCATTGTATATGATTCTTAACAGTTTCACTGTATAAAAGAATTAAACGTTAAAGTTAAGCATTAAATAAGTGGGTACTATATTTGGTCACAAACCTAAAGTCACCCACTAGCTATAGGGTAGAGATTCTGACTGATATTTTTTGCCAGAGCACAAAGCTGAAATAAAAAGAGAGAGAATTTTTTCACATCTTTTTGTTGTTGTTGCCATTTGGGTAAATATTTCCCTCTCAGCAGAACATTTTAAATGTCTAATTTGGAGCCCTCGTGTTGCCTGAGGCAGTAATCAGAGAACATTTTTTAGAAGTGACAACAGAAACTTTATTACACAATACAGAAAGTTTGGTTTTCTGAAGAGGGCAGCTCTTTCCAGGACAAGCCCACGGGGAGTTCCACACAAGCATACATCTCCTGGCTTAGAGGAAGCTCCTCACAGCCCCGCTGGGTGTTAAAGCCAGATTGACCCACTTTGTCCACTTAGGATAGGTTAGCAGCGGTGCCATCGGGCTAAGATAATCAAGGATTAAGGAGTTCCAGCTCTCAATGTACTTAGCGTGTCTCTAAAAAGCGAGTCAGCTCTGACAGAGGCTAGGTTTCTTCCATGTGCTGAGCCAGTCTGCAACTCGGCAGCTTCTAAGAAATCCAGACTCAAAATAAAAGCAATGTGGCCATGCTGAGAGGGAATCCAGTCCCCCAGGGTGGCCACAGCCACGGGGAAATGGGTGTAGAGAAGAGGATGTCTGTCTTCAGAGACTCACATGGACTTGACATAGACTTTGAAGTCTTTCTGCCAGGTGTAGCTCTCAAGACCTATGCATATTAGAGTGTGTATAACCCAGGATGGGTGACATACCCATCTGTGACATTTCCCTCAGCTGAACACTGACAGCAAGGATGGTGTCTGCTCTTAAAAGGTTTTAGGAAACGGGGAAGCTGACATTGGTACCCAGACCAGTACCTTACCAGCACTTGGAAAATGGTGCCCAGCACCTTCTGTCAAGATCTTGGCAAGACAGAGCAAGAGTATCCGCACACAGAGCATTGGTCACTCAACTAGCTCTTTCCACAGAGGGCAATAGATACAGGGTCTGCTCTCAGTGTGCCTGGCTCCACAGCCTTCTTTCAACCTCAGCATCCCTAAAGAGGGTCTGGTAAGTAACGAATAAAAATGTCTCAAGAATCATTTGTGAATGGGAAGCCACATAAGACTAGTAAAAAGGAAAAGTGGGTATGTTACAAAGTCCCTAAGTTATGGGTACTTACTGTGCCCAAACACTTGCTACTCTGCTAGAGCATTATATGGCACTGACCGGGGAAATCCCTGTCTCTGGACATACCCCATAGAATACTCCTCAGGCTACAGGACGTTGAGAGTTGTTAAAATAATGGAGCCAGGGAACCAACTTCTGAGACTGTGAGGCTCAATCCCTTCTGAGACCGTGAGAATCTGAGGCTGCTCTCTCCAATGAGCTTAATGCAGACAGTAGGCAGTCAGGAATGCGTTTCTGTGTTCTCCATCACTAGAAGCCTCCAGAAACTCCCTCTGTAGATTTCAGCCGTCAAATCTGTATCAGGCTGTGAGATCTGAAAGACCAAGCATCAAACGCCAACATACACAGCAACAGATAGGTGAAGGCTCAGAGGCCTGACTCAAATCTAGTCAAGCACTGAATGTTTGTTTCACCAAGCAGGGAATAGAGAACACCATCTTAAGAACATAAAGAACTCCTTGCATGGAACTTTCCAGGTACTTGCAAATATGTCCCTTCCTTCTACTTATAGTTAGTAATTTTCCTCACCCCAATCCCACAGCAGGTTCCAAAATTAAGTTTGGCTTTCCATGCACCACATACACACACAAACACACACACACACACACACATGCATGTACACACACCCCTTCCATAACTTCTCTGAGCTCAGCAGTGGGTCAGAGGAAAAAGGACAAGCTTGCAGCCAAGGGCAAGACCTTCCCTCTTGAGTGAGCTGCCTGCCCATCCAAGGCATCCCAGAGGCCACTGCGGCCCCAGGTTGGCCCCCACAAAAGCACATCCCATGGGGTAATTGAGCTGTTCATTACGAAAGCCAGTTTCTCAAATGGATAGTCACAGCTAATAATTATACTGTGCTTTGGAGGCTCACAAAGGAACTTTCACATGCATTATCTGATTTAATCCCTCGCCACAGGCCTTTGAGGTAGGTATGTAATCCCCAATTTACTGATGAAGAAGCTGAGTCCAAAGCAAGGGGGTGATACACAGGTCACAGAGCCGAGACTCTCGGTGCATCCCTTTCCATCCATCGGGATGTCTCCTTTTCATCGATGCCTGTGTCTGAGCAAGTCGATGAGGGCACAGAGCTTAGCGTGTCTTTCTTTAGACACCTGTGTGCTCATAGGTTAAATACCTCTAGCTCATAGATTATAATCTTAATGGTAGATACTTAAGTCCCAATCAGATCACTGCTGATCATAATTGCTCAAATAGGAGTCAGATTTCGAAACAAAAAAAAAAGCCTCTTTGGTTCACATAGTCTCCTTGTTACCTGCAATTTATGGTGCTTGGAAAATCACCAATGAGACCAACAGCCTCTGCCCTCCAGCATCACTGGCTCAGCCCCTCCTCCCCTCTTTGTCACCTAGGTGGGAAAAGTACACCTCTCTGTACACACGAATGCTTGGGAAGCTGAAAGCTTAGGCTATCTCAGTTCAAGGGTAAGAAAAGAGACACTCCTCATACATAGATCACGCACGCAAAAGTCCCTGAGACTGGCCTGGGAGAGACTGGCCTGGGAACCACAGAAATGACAGAGAGCAAAAATGATCCACTCGTCTGGTGTAAACTTGCAGAGCAGGAGGCTTGTCACCCTTTCTTAGGGCCTAGAAATGCCCATAAACTTCCAGGAACACCCGAGGCCTAAAAGAGTTAGTTCTCAAAGCAGAGAACCAGTTAGTTCTCTGCAGGCTAGGTGGGCTTAGAGGGACGTGGAGGGCTTTGACCTCTGTGGGAATATTTACAAGTAAGTCATGTGTCTCTGACGGCTGGCCAGGTTTACCTCTGGGTGCACATTAGAACCACGGAGGGTGGTTTAACAAGGGCTAAATGTCTGGGCTCCACCCAGACAGACTGAATGAACCAGGCCCTGCCTGGGCATGACTCCAGCACAGAACTCTTTCATGATCCTCCTGTGCAGACAGGATGGGGCGTCCGTGGCCTTGGACTCTATCTTGCACTTTGGGTTACTCCCCTCCCCCACTGGCATTTGCATGCGCCTATGTAGAGGTGCCGCATGGGTACTTAGGGCTTCTATGAAGGAAAGAGGGAGGCACACACTCAGGACCCACAGCCTGAGGCCAGCTTCAGCTCGGAGTGAATTCAAGGCCTATCTGAGTTTGTCATCTGATCCTGTCTCCAAAAATAGGTGGGGAGAGGAGGCTGGAGGGGATGGATAGCTCAGTAGTCAAGCGGGTGCGATATCTTAGAGAGGACCTGAGTTTGAGTCCCAGCACCTGCACCAGGAGGCAGCTCACAACTGCCTGTAATTCCAGCTCCAAGGGATCCATTCATTCTTCTATCTAGCCTCTGTGGACACACACAACAAAACGAAATAAATCTTTTTTCTAAATGTGCATGAGGCACAATATTGTGAGCAGAAGTACAAGTCATTTGGTGAGTCTAAGATTATGTGGGACAAAGTCCTAGGTCAGGTAAAAGGAGGCCCAGCCACACTCAGCTCCCATTTTAACTCACAGGGGTAAGGTTGTGCTCCCAGGGGTCTACACATTTCAGACAAAACCATACAGTGTTCTCTCTCTCTCTCTCTCTCTCTCTCTCTCACACACACACACACACACACACACACACACACACACACACAAATCTGACGATGAGTAAATTATAATGAGGCAAACTAAAACTACAGCCAATGAAGTACACCCTTATTCACGGGACAAAGAGAAACCAATGGGTATGTCTCTTTCCATTGCCCAAAGTCGGCTCACACGGTGCCAAACCAAAGAAAGAACAAACTCTCCGTTCCATTACCACGTTTCGTGCTTTGCTCAGAGCCGATGGCTTGAACCATCCTGTATTTTTTTTAAAGTTCCACAGAGTTCAAATGAATGTAGGAAGTGGCTCCCAGAGCTGGGTATCGTGGCACATGCCAAGAATCCCAGTACTTGGGAAGCCGAGGCAGGAAGACAGTTCTCAGTTGGAGGCCGGTACAGCTGCCTACCAAAAGGAAGCGGGGAGGAGAGGGGCCTGGCTCTTGAGCTGGTTTCACTGTCCCTCTTTTGGTGGTTGATGTTAGTTAGACACTGAGCCCAGGGTCATGCATGTGCTAGGTTAAGTTCTTCATCACTGAACTATACTCTCAATTCTCTTCCTATTTAGATACAGACACAAGTCTCCCAGTCTTGTCTTGAACTTGTGATCCTCCTGCCTCAATTTCTGAAGCCACTGCATTCACAGGCCTGCATGGGCAGACTTGGTCTTCCTCTCTAATACTCAGGCAGGGAGGGATAGGTGATGACCAGCGTCTCCAGCCTGAGGTCAGGGTATCAACTCCTCCGTGCCTTTGTCTGAAGACTGGAGACCTCAATACAAAATCGGAGTCTACTGCTGCTGCTTCGTTTCCCAGGGAAGAGGTTCCCAGTTCACTAGCAACATCCTGAGCCCTAGTACAGCCTCTAAGAGCTGCTGAGAGCGGGTTGTTAAAAACAGAGCCTGGGGGAGTAAGGAATGAGACCGGATCAGAGGACTTCCACACAGCCTCCAATTTTGCTGTTTCCAAACACTGCCCTGCTTTTCTTTCTTTGTTCTTTTCTTCCCCCTTTAGCAACACCCTGCTTCTGACCATCCAGCAACTGAGTTTACTGTTTGAATGGGATAACAATGCGGCAAAAAGGAAGATTATTAAAATGGGTGTAACCCCCCTCGCTGTAGCTCAACAGATGCTGGACAGTCACACAAAACAGCTGATGTGCATTAATGACATTCAGAGACAAGGCTGGTGTGGGATAGGGCTGGTCTTCAGTCGACAGAGTGGACCTGAGCAAACAGGGGCTATGAACCCTCTTCCTCAGATGATCACCTCCTTACCAAGTCATGGAAACACATGTTTTTAAAAGTTTTACATTTTAAACTTACGTTGGTGCCCAGGACTAACAACAACCGAGACAGGTGCACAGTCAAAACGCCACCATCACAATCACGACAGAGCAGCCCTGACACACCCAAGCGTCCTCTGTTGTCCTTGCCCACCAAGGCTTGGCACCTCCCCTAATATAGGGCCAGAAGGCTGGAAAGTCCTTGTTTTGATGCCATTCCAGGGAAAATATGGGTAAAATGAGAAAAAAAAGTCACTCAATACTTAAGAGATTTCAATAAAATAGCTATAGTTTCTGAAGCACTGAAATAAAAGTTATTTTGTGAGTCTCTCTGCTTCCAATCGGCAAGACCCGTTGGCTATATTCCCAAATTCTCAGGCCTTGGATTCCACATCTGTTAAATTAGCCTGCGGAAGAAGCTAAATGGTTCTGCCCCCTCAGTTCCACAATACTGACCAAAAACTCAAGTCCCAGGCCAGGAAACTGTGATGAGCCACCAGCTTTAGCATTTCCCAGAAGCCCATGCCTGGCCTCTGACAATTCAGGCACAGAACAGAAGAACCCAGGTTTCTAGGAAGATTGTGTTCCACACCCCTTCCAAAGAAAAAAACAGCTCCCCAGAATCTGGACAGTCACGGGCAGGTTTCAGCAATGAGGAAGCTGCCTTGCAAAGCGGGAAAGGAAATCAAGTGTCCCTTTTTCTGAGCATTTGGCAAACTTATAAACACTACTAGTGGAACTGAAAATGTCCTGGGACCTAGGGAAGGAGGGATGAGTAGGTGGGAGGTATCCCAGGGCAGGAAGCCCTCCTAGGACACTAAAACAGTGGGTGTGGGAAATCCGAGCCAGCTTTCCATTGCTGTGACGAATTACCTGAGGGAAACCACTTCCAGGGAAGAAAGGGTTGTTTGGTTCATTTCTTCAGAGGTTTTGTACCATGGTCCCTAAGCCCTTGTTGCCTTTAGGCTTGTAGCAGGACAGTGGTGGAGGACAGTGGCAAGGGCAGGCACACCCCCTGTAACTTAACTTCCCTCTACTGGGGTAAGCCTTCTGGAAGCCCTCGACGCTGCCAACCGAGCAGAAGTGTTTGGGCAGCGGGCAACTGGCGCTCCAGGCAGACACAGCGCACCAAGACCAATAGAGTCCTCATCACAGGAGGTGCCATGGCACGCATGCGTGCTAACACCCACTGAAAGCCCGCCTGGCAACCTCAAATTCTCTGCTGTGTTTGCACCTGGTAATAGGGGAAGTCACAGTGAGGCCTCGAACAACAGTTCCTCCCTTGTCCCCTTATGTAGGAAGACAGTTCCCAGCCAGGGCTGGGAAAGAAGCTGAGCTGGAAGAGTCAGCGTGAGTGTGCCCCGGCAGAGTGTAAGCTGAACCGAGATCGCTTCTCCTTTATGGCACACTCCTTGTTCTTCCCAGGGGACTCCATTTGGTGGATGAAGACTGGTGCTATCAGTTGTCAGTGTGGGCCTTCATCTGGGCCTTCTCACTTCCTCAGAGGTCTGGAGCCCACCAGCCCTGAGCCCCTTCAAAGGGCCACATCTCCATAAGTAACTGTCTCCCCTTGGGGAGATGTTTGCATATCAAAGCACTCCTTTGGGAGAGTTTAAAATAATTTCAAATGAAACTGTAAATAGTCTAGATTTCAGGTCTTGCAGAAGTGATGTCACAATTCTTGAAAAGTTCATGGGTCCTTTCGTCCTTTCTCTTTTCGTTCTTTCTTTCTTTTTCTTTTTTAAGGTAATGGGTTGGAAAGAAGAGAAATAACAAAGGATGGCTCCCCAGTCCTGGCCCCAACCGCTGCCCAAGGATTTGGCCTCCATTGTCCTGGAGTTTCAATGCTGCACTGAAATAAAAGCTTTTCAATGCTGGGGGGTGGGGAGCAAATGAGCATCTCACTGCCCAGGCAGCTGGAGCCCCCTTTCCTTCAGGCCTTTGCCTGGGTCTTAGGCCCAGCTCACAAAGGGGGTGGTTCCTGTTCCAGGAAGGGGCTGGGCCTTGGAGGGGGAGTGAAAAGCTAATGAGCTTTTGTGTTCCAGCTCCAAGCTCCCCCCCCTTCTGTTTACTGAACCTCGCCGAGGCCTGAGAAGGACAAATCTTGCGAAATCTGAGGGATGTGCGCGCCCCGTTTCCTGGAAAAAAGAAACCTTAAAATCATTAGAAAGACAGAAGTTATTCTGGCAGGCCGACTTTGTAGAAAGCAGAAGCAAAAGCAAAAAAAAAAAAAGAAAAGAAAAAAAGGCCCAGACAGTGGGGAGGGCAGCTGGAGACCCAGAAAGAACTGAATGGCCCAGAATCCTACTTGGAGAGTCCCACCATACAACCACTGGTCCCAAGAGTCAGGAATGCAGACCCAGCCCTGTGCCTTCACCTTCACACTGGGATCCAGGCTTA
>NW_022196911.1:59098509-59100043 GCF_008632895.1 Mastomys coucha
GGAAAATGCTGAGTAAGACTCCAACCCATCTGACTCCAAAAATTCAGGGAGGGGCAGAAATCCAGCCTGTCTACACCGTGGCCCACTGACCTAAGAAAGCCTGGACTTCTGTTCCTGCCTTCTATGTCCCAGACTGGGACCTTGAACCAACCATACCAAGCCTTGGACTCAATTTTTCCAATGTATACGAATGAATACATTTGAACCAGTGAAACCACTCAGAAGGTGAAAGCGTTTGCCCCTGAGTTCAGTTCCCAGAGCAGAAGGTGGAAGGAGAGAACTCCCAAAACTTGTTCTTTTCCTTCCGCACACACAAGCAGGAGCAAATGCCGGCACCTACACATAAGCAACGGCCATAATGATGGTAAGACACCAACTTTTTAGTAGAACTAACAGATCAGCTTAAAGGTTGTGTAAAGCAACGCTTGCAGTTGCCACCTTCACATCTGCCTTCCCCTGCAGCCAGCATTAGGTTGGCAAGAGCCAGCAGAGGGTAAGCAGAAACCATCCACACCTGGATGGTGAGCACTTAGAAGATGCTCCTCAGGGGCATAGTGCAGATCTCAGGAGATGTAATCTGGGAGAGGTCAGTGTCAAATATGCCTTAAACCTAGGCACCTAATTGTAAGCTGTTTGGTTCAAGTACAAAAAAAATGGTCCAGGTCTGGCTGTCAGGTTTTCTCTTCTGTGAAATGGAAATGTTTATCCTTCCATTTACTTAACTTACTTCTTTCCTTCCTTCCTTCCATTCTATTTTTCTCCTCTTCTTCCTCCTCCTCCTCCTTCCTCCTTCTCTTTCAACCTAATATAGTTTGAAGATGAATGAGCTTTGAAAGCAACAGAAGTCTTTCATGGATGGGAGAGGGCGATCTGCTCTCATCCCTTCTGATGGCCCCTAGCTCTGGGGTGAGGGATGGGGACGACTGGAGAGAAACAGACACTGCACAGGTTCAGTTCTTTAGTTCAATGTCTTGTTTAAGAACAGTCACTGGGAAGAGTCCTGATTCCCTGTATTCCCTCTCACTGCATACACTCTCCTCTCAGGCCCACCAGGGATGGTGGATAGAAAGATAACTGAGGCAGTACCTGGGATGAGGCAGAAGACAGGTCCACCAGAGGCTTGTGAAAAGTTATGATCCAAGCCATCAGTGAGTTTCCTTCCCCTCACCCCCCCCCACCCCTGGGAATTAAATAGGAGAGTAAGGCTAATCCAGTGCCCTGCCCCACCCTCCTCTGCTCAGTGAGCATCCCTCTCTGACCCACCTGGTTCTGCTTATCCACTGACACTCTCCAAAGGAAGGCAGGTTAGAGGAAGCAAGTCCGCTCCTCTTGTCACAGACTTTAAAGGACCCAAGACTATTTTTGAAAACTAAAGAAGTGCTTTCTAACACAGCATCTCAGGAGGTGTGAACTTGGAAGCACTACAACCCGACAGAGGACCAAGGGCCAGCTGCTGTCCCTCATTTTGCCCAACTTCCCTCAGTGTGTTTCCTGGATGGCTTGAAGCTGATGGGGGAAGGGGTTGCGCGGGGGG
>NW_022196911.1:59100220-59104496 GCF_008632895.1 Mastomys coucha
AAACTTAGCTCAACAGCAGTTGGAAACCCCAGCACTGCTCCCACTAGGTGCTAGGTGAGAGAACACCTATGGATTTTTTGGTTCGCTATGGATTAAAAGCTTCCCAGAGTCAGCCACCAGCAGGAGAAAAGGGCTCCCCACCCTGTCTAGGCTCACTTTTTCGTAGTTATAGTCAGCCACGAATATGCAACAGATCGCTACAGACTACATTTGGCCTGGTACACTTCACACTGGAAGAGAAGAAAAGGGGGAAAACGTCGGTGGCCGGAGCAATTGGTAGATATCCTACAGGATCCGACTATGCTCAGTCATCAGTTATTGTAGCCTATGGAAACTTTTTAGGTGGTGTTGCCTGACTGCTGAGTCCTCAGTTAAAAATCTTCAGCATCTTTTGTGTTCTAAGAAAGCATCCTCACCCCGCCCATGCCAAGAGAACAAAAGTGGACACAACAAGGAAATCAAGTATGGCTACACAGTTACCAAGGGAGCTAAAAATGACAAGAGATTAGCCATTTGCCTTGCACAAGTCTCACTGAAAACTAGCCTGGTAACTTCTTTGTAAACCTATATATCTGGCTTTTAATTTCTTTCTTATTTTATTAATCTGGGTGTTTCACCCGCATATATGACCGAGTACTACTTTCCTGACTGGTGTGCCCTTGGAGGTCAAAAGATGTATTGGATCTTCCCGGAAATGGAGCTACAGATACGTACCAGCATGTGGATAAATAATGAGAACTGAACTCAGTCCTCTGGAATAACAACACCCCATGCTCTGATCTGCTGAATCACCTCTCCAGACCCAAGCCTATATGTCTGAAAGCAAAAATATTTTACTACATCTTACAGCCTTCCGTATTTTCCTTTGTGTTTAATTGCACTGAGATGTTGATCTTTGAAATAAGAATCAGTAAGACAGCAAAATACCCTCGAGCACTCGAAAGCTGACGAGGCGTCAAAAAGCAAGCTATGCTTACGGCACAGAACAGAAGGTCATGGGGCAGACATGTAAAGAGAATTGAGGGCAACCTGGAAGGATAAATTATCACGGGGTCTCAGCCTCCAACTCTCAACGATGTCACGTTTATGTATCACCACTCCCATTACATTAAGTGACACTATTACATTAAGAGGCCATCGACATTAAGAAGGTCCCAGGCTTGAATGTCAATCAAAAGCAAAGAACAAATGTGCTCTGAGATCAGAGGATCTAGGCCGCTTGAGAGGCATGAGCAAGCAGCCCTCGAGTGTTAGCTGGTAATAAGCTATGCCCTCTGGTTCAAACTCATAAAATACAATGGTCAGTGACAGCGAGGAAGATGGCTGTGGTGACCAGCCACAGGATGCACCATCTGCTTCGGTTGTTCTTAACATGGGTTTGCATGTCCAGGCATCCATCAAGCAATGGCAGGCTGAGATAGTCAAGACATCCAACAGGATCAGCAGCAAGAGAAAAAGCAGGCTGCCATTTAAGCAGTATGTCTCCATGGCAGATGAGTTAGTAAGATGACTTCAGAAAGCCTCTGAATGGACAGTGCTCATGTGACTTCCCAATGGATTGAGCCCAAAAGGGTGAGACTAAGTTCCTGGGGAAAAGCCATGCTTATGTTGGAGACTATCTGACTTTGGAGTATGAGAAGTTGAACTGTCACAGATTAAACACTGAAACAATCTCGGGCCGTCTTTATTCTCAGTAGCCATTTGCCACTCAGCTCTATAGTCACACTGACATTCTCCTGACTCTCAGAGAAGACCTATAGGACGTATTAGCGTAGCACCCCCCCCCCCATGCCACCAACCCAAAGGGTAGCGTAGCATCGTCAGATGGCACATCAGATCTATGGCAGAATCCTCCTACAGCTGCCTGCTGTGCTGATGCCCCCACGAGTGAATCTGGAAACAAACTGATCTGTGACAGTGTTTGTTCTACGACTATAAAAGCATATGTAACCATTTTGGTGGTAATCCATACCATTTGAGGCAACCTGAATTTCTGTGGTTGGTTCATAACTCATATTCGTCTCTGAAAAGGAACACCCCCTCTTCTCTCTCTCATACCCCTCCTCTCTCCCTCTCTCAATGTCGGGATCTTGTTTTGTAGCCCACACTAGCTCAGAACTCATCATCCTCCGGCTTCAGCCGTCCAGGTGCTGAGCTCACCTGAGAACAGTACCACAGCAGGCTCGGAAAACAAACTGTCCTTTACTTCCCATAAGCATTGGGAGGGCAGCCGAGGTTACCCTTACCTTCCCTGCCCATCCTTTCTATTTGATGACAGACTTTTTTTTTTTTTTTGACAAATCTCAAAACCTTGTAAGCCTTTCATGGTGTTCTATGCATGACTTTGAAATGCCTTCTCCAAGTGAGTGATGGTAGTTTTCTCTCCAACCATTCAAGCCCAGCTAAGAGGTGTTTCTTCAAGGCATCGTGATGTTCCTTGTTCCCCAGAGACCTTCCACCTTCGGAAACAACGTAATAAATCTGAATGCAACCCCTTGCTGGCTTTAGTAACCGACCTCTTCCCAGCAAGCACATGAGCCGTACCACGGCCTTTACCATTCTGCTGTGACTAGTCGTCAGGGTCTGGAGACTGGGCTGTGTCTTGTTTGCACACTGACAAGAGTGGATGACTGCTAGAGAAATGAAGAACAAAATGAAGAAAAATGAACAAACGAGCAAGTGGCAGGTAGAACCTGCCTTTGGCCTCGGAGGGAATGAGGAGTCACACCATGCAGGATATGAGTGCCATGAAGTGCCACCTCAGGAGGAGACCCCAGGAGGGGTCTTCAAAATGATTTGAGGTTTTAGTCAATTGTCAATTCCATGCGTCTGCCAAAGACTGGTTTTAAATAAATCAATACAGAAGTCCAGACACGTGTTTGGAATAATAAGAAAACATTAAGAGATGTCTCCACTGGAAAGCTATGCACTATCAAGATTAGAGACTTGGTGACTTGCTAGTTCCCAGAGTTGCTGACAGTGTGTCTCATTAGGGTGGAAATCCTGACCGTGGAGATGCAGAGCAAGCTTTTCTGGCCCAAGGTCCATGGATCTTCCTTCTCACCTCTCTATGTCAAGGTTCATCATCCATTTGCAAATTCATGGCAACATCCCCTTACAAGAAGGAAACTCACAAATTCTTTTGGCTTTTTTCCCTTAAAGCAGTAAGACTTGCCTGTTTCCTTCACTAAGGATGTGAGATAAAAACCCTTAATGTGATCCTGGTCGTCCAAACGCAAAGGAGTGGTCCTTCCTCTTTTCCTCCCCACTTCCTCTCCTTTTAGTATCCTAAAACAAAAAAGTTGGATGAACTTTGAGATTTAGTTGGTGTGTGTGTATGCGTGTGTGTGTGTGTGTGTGTGTGTGTGTGTGCCAGTGTCCAGACTCCTATCTCTACACCAGAACAGTCATCCTTTCTTTTGCCCAGATAGGCAGCCACCATAGAAAGGAAGTCATGGCCCAGGAGTTCCTGTCTGGGAAGAACAGAAATGAAGCTCATTAAATATTACAGCAAGCAAGAATGGTGTACAGCCAGGCATGGTGGTGGTGGTGGTAGTGTATGCGAGCGCGCACACACACACACACACACACACACACACACACACACACACACACACGAGTTTGGAACCTGAGGCAGGAGGATTTTGAGTTGGAGATAATCCTGAGCTGTTCTACCCAGCAGAACTCTGAACTTGCATAACTGCTGGTCACCTATTCGGGAATGCTGAAAAGATACAGTCACATAAAGAGGCACCAAATGCGGCCGATTCCTGACTTCACTTCACATTCCTACCTTTTGGACTTCTTCTTTCAATGTCATATTTTATATATGTATTTACACACACACACACACACACACACACACACACACACAGACACGCACACACCCCGAACACTTTGTGGACCTTCCCAGAATGATACATCAAAATAAATGAAATGGTGTGTATCTGAAGGCACGGGTGGGAAGCCAATAGGAATGAAAGTCAACACACTGAAAAATGACTTTGAAAGAGGGGAACGATGGCAAGAGGAAAGGTAAGAGGAAGGCCTAAACACCTGTGTGCTCGGATCCCCCTAAGGAACAGTACCTACCCTCCCACCTCCCCAGAAGTTTTCAGGGTGGGGTCATTCAAGAAAGTTCAAAAACCAAGAAGATTCAGGGTCTCCGTCCACCAGTAAGCCTAGACAGAAATGGACAGCAGACCAATGCTATTTCAGATTCTAGGCTATCAAGCTGCTGCTAAGACATTTGGCCATCGTGCAGGTTGGGGGTGGG
>NW_022196911.1:59104506-59115459 GCF_008632895.1 Mastomys coucha
GCTAGGGATTGTCCCTGTAAGACAGTGATTGCCTCTCTCTGAGAGGCGCCACCAACCTCTGGGTTCTCTGGGGTCTGACAAAGCCAGATCTAACTTCTAAGTGTCATCTCTCCCCCTAGAAATCCACTCCCAAGTCCCCAGGCTGAGAACACACTCTAAGCCCATAAGTAAACACCACCTAAAGAAAGGATCAGAGCCAGTTTTCCTCAGCCCTATTAGCACGTTTGGGAAACAAATCAAACTGAAAGCTCTCCTGGGTTTGGTAAATACAGGGTAACTTGTCATTCAGAGGTGCCAAGACTCCCAAGTGACAGACAGCCTGGGACCAGGCACGGTATTAAGAGGCCCTGCTCCAGCCTCCTCATCCAGTGTGGGCCCTAGCTCCACAAGGCTGTGGGTTAATTGTGCCTTTTCCCTGTAGCGAAACACTTGACAAGAGCAGGTTAAAGAAGAAGGAATGGTCTGGTTTTGTTCATGGTTTGAGGGTATCATGCATCACACAGGAAAAGTCATAGCCACTGAAGCTCCTGTCCGAAGAACAGAGATGAGACTCATTAAATATTACAGTAAAGCAAGAAGGGTATGCAGCCACATACAGTGCTGTATGTCTGGAACCTGAGGCAAGAAGATGGAGGAAATCCTGAGCTGTGCTACATGGGCAAGACTCTTGCTGGTCAAAAGCATGTGGGGGTGGGGGGCGCTGGGTGGGGAGCAAAAAGCAAAAAGAAATTAACAATAGCTGATTGAATCCCATGCCGTGGGCCCATTCCTCCGCTTTTAGGAGTTACAGAACCTAAGAAAGCAGAAGGTCCTCTCTGAAGTGAATAAATGGAAGGGTGGTCCTTCACTTTAGGAGTGCATAGACACAGGGTAAGAGCTCCTGGTGCCAGCCCACCAGCTGCTCAGGGTCTAACCAGTCTGCTCAAGGTGCTAACAGGCCAGAGTGAACATAGATGGTCATCCCATGGTGCCCATGGGCTCAGCTCAGTCTTGGATATTGTCTGCAAGGCTGAGGCTTTGAAAGGGTGAGGTCCAAGTGGTTCAGCCAAACCTCAAAGACATGGCCCTGCATGATGCTCAAAGTCCCTGCTACAGAAATACAGCAGCCTGGCTCTGGCAAGAAAGAAGTAGCCTTACCCTACATCAGTCATGTTACCATGGAGCCCTGAAGATGGGGCAAGCAAAGGATGCACACAGGAGACCCTCTGGCTCTTTACATTTAAAGGAGGGGGGCAAAGTAGTGTAGGGATGACAAGCCTCTGGACCCCAAGCTTTATATAGGGCAGTGAGGGAGCAAGAACGCAGACTCTAGACAGCTGAATTTCTAGGGTCATGTCCATCCCGAGGCTATGGTTCTAAGAGGCCACTCCCCGACATCCACGTGGTGGTAATCTCAGATGGTTAATGAGCTGAAGCAGGGCCAGCCTATGGGATCAAAATGGGCAAATGTCATCACCATTGCTCTCTGACCCACCCGTAATCACCAACTTCCTTTCTAGAGAATTTGGTCTCTGTCCTCCCTGCCTGCCAGTCAAACCTGAAAAGGTCTGGTTTCAAATTAATATTGTTTACAAAAGATAAGAACCACATGCTGTTTGATTATATGGAATTATATATGCATATCTGTGAGATGCCATGGATAAGGTGGTATGGACATTCAGCAGTGGTTGGTTAAACAAGCTACCTCTCTAATTCAAGTCCCACATAGCCTCAGAGGGTCCCAGATCCCATCCAGGCTATAGGTGTACTCAGATGTTGACCCAAAGGGCGTGATAGCATAATGAACCATTATGTGTAAGGAAGGTAGATTAATTTAGGAACCAGAAACGAAACCTTCCCTGAAGCCTGTGCTCACAAAGCTAAAAGCCCACTTCTTCAGCTTCCCCAGCTCCGACAATCCCACTCTACAGAGCAGGCTTTCAGTCTTTTCTCAAGTGTACTATAGTCCTACAGAAGGAAAACACTTGCCCAAATGTTGAGACAGAATTTCAGGCCAGAATTGCTCAATGCTGGCTTGGCTGGGGACAAATGCTTCCGAAATAAAGAGCTGGAGGAGTTTCACAGGACATGCAGGCTGGCTGGGCAGAGGAGCTGGCCTGAGGCTCTCTGTGTCCTAGGCTCTCCTCCCTTCCACTCAACCCCAGCTGTGAAAGGAAGAGAGAGGTCCAAAAGCTAGGGCCAGAAGCCAGAGCTCAGTGGGTCTTTAGAAGAGGGGAGAATCGGGAAGCTGTGGCAGATTGCCTGGGCCCACTCACACCAGGAACAAACGGCTAATAAATCAGTCCTGCTAAGCCACTGAGGCAAGGAGTGAGAGGCCATCCCATAGGCTGGCTCTCCTTCTAGCTCATTAACCATCTGAGATTACCACCAAATGGGGGGTGGCCTCTGAGCTGAAAATTAAATTAGCTTAGCTATAAACCAGACAGTGGATATGTCTGTCGAGCCAGTGATCCTGGGGAAACCCAGCCACTGGCTAGGCCCCTGTAATTTCTTGTCCCCTGACCCAGCCTCTCCTTTGGTGGTCAGATAAAAGGGCATAGCAACACAGGTTACACTGTGCAAACGAATGAAGAGAGTGGTTTTTTTTTTGTTACTGTGTTTTGAGATGGAGTTTGTACTAAGTGGCCTCAAACTGAGATCCTCCTGCCTGCCTATCAAGTGCTGGGAATTTAGGTGTACACTACCAGTCTTGGCTAGAGTTGACGTCTTAATGACATCTGGCACTGAGGCCTGAGGTTGACGGCTCATGTCTACAGAATACTTGGCTGGCATGTACAGGGGCCTGGGTTCAATACTCAGGAAGAAGTTTGGCACTGAGGGGGAAAAAATGAAGGGGTGTTGAGATCAGAAGGAACCAAGAGGGTGGGGTTGGAAACGAGGAGTCAATGAGGAGAGAATCGGCCGGCCGTATATCCCTCATCCCTGGCCCCTGCAACGGGGAGGGGGTTGACCACATCCTCAGACAGATGGCTACCTACAGGGCCACCCATTGACTGCCACTGACTGCTGGATGGATACCCTGGCTCCAGCATCCCCCTCTTCAGCATCCAGGAATGCTGTGTGGAGAGTCTGCAGCTGCTCCAGCTGCAGGTCTCTCTTGGAAGTAGAATTTCTAATTACAGGGCTTTCCTTTAATGACAGGCTCCACCCCAACGACCAGCAGCCTCTTTGAGGATGTTCAGCCTCTCCCTCATCATGAAGGCGCTCTAGCAATGGAACGGCCTTTGATTCCACACACCATCTTCTTCTGCTCACCGACAAAAGCAGTCCTTGCTGAAAATTGTTCCAGAGAACTGCAATTTCTGGCTTCCAGGATGAAATACTTGGGGGCATGGGCATGGAAGCACAGGATAGCCCTCATTAGTCACCCCGTTTTAGTCACTCATCATTGTGACCAAACAACTGATAAGAAGCAACTTTAGAGAGGAAGAACTTACCAGGGGACCCAGGTCTACTGAGGGAAAGGCAGGGCAGCAAGCGGTTCCATCATGATGGCAGTGCATAGGCAGGAACCCTCACCTCAGAGATTGGCAAAAGTGCGCCAGTCAGGAGGAACACACAGCAAGTGCCCCATATACTGCAGAATATATCAAACTGCATCTGTCTTAGTTCTGTGGCTGTGATAAAAAAAAAATACCCTGAACAAACTGAAGGGAGAAAGTACTTCTGTGGCTTGTAGTTTCAGAGAGATACAATCTATCACGGCAAGAAAGATATGGTGGCAGGGACAGGAAGGTGCCTGGTCAGAGCAGTCACAGGAAGTACAGTGTGGACAGGAAGTGGAGCCTGCTGAAGAAGGTTCATGACCTCCTCAGGCAGCTCCAGCTGTGAACAACCATTTAAAGCTGCGAGCAGGTGGAGAGCATCTCCCATCCAGACGCAACAGCAACTGTGAGGACCAAACCCGAAGGCAGGGGGCATCCAAGTAACAAAACAAAATCCCTTCTGAAGACCCCCCCACTCCTTCCTGCTTCCTGGGTCCATTGCTGGTCTCCATGACAGTCCTCAAACAGACAGAACTCTACAAGTTATTCTACTGGGAAGGAGAAGCAGAGGGGTTTTAGAACTGGGGTAGCATCCCAATTAAGTCCAAATCGGAGCACAACTGACACTTGGGCATCAAGTAGAACATTTTTTGCATAAACTTATTATTAAGAGAAGCTTGAGAATAAATAAACAAATCACACACTATAATCAACCAGACCCAAAGTCAATAAAACCTAATGAACATATATATATATTCAGTTAGAACAGCATTCACAACACAGTGTTGTGAAGTTCCACATTAAACTTTACACTTTCGGGGCTGGAGAGACGGCTCAGTGGTTAAGAGCACTGACTGCTCTTCCAGAGGTCCTGAGTTCAATTCTCAGCAACCACATGGTGGCTCACAACCATCTGTAATGGGATCTGATGCCCTCTTCTGGTGTGTCTGAAGAGAGCAACAGTGTACTCACATATATAAAAATAAATAAATCTTAAAAAACAAAACAAACAAAAAAAACCTTTACATTTTCACTGTCCAATATGTCTTATGCACTTACCCATCACTCCAAACCAAAACCCCTCCACAGAGTTGGAAGCGGGTAAACAATTAGCTTTATATCGTCTTCGATAACTGGTGTCTATCACCTGCATTCATCTATCACCTTCCTCATCTCCTTACAGTATAAGGAGGGAATGCCCATGTATAGTAGGCTGCCCAGCCACTCCCCACAAGTGTTCTTTATTCAGAACACAAAATCCTCAGGAGCCCGTTTTGGGGCTTCCAGCTGCAACTGGAAGAAGAGGCAATCCTAAAAATAACTAAAAATGAGTGAGTGGCTGTGCCCTGGGGAGGAGATGGTGGGAAGGAGGCGGGGGTGGGGCAGCCCTACCCAGGAACTGCACCTCTCCTCGAGTGTTCTATAACCTCAGTACACTGGATATGGGGACGCAGTTCTAAGCCAGAGCTGATCAGCAGTTTCGATCACTTCTATACACCTTCGTGGAAGGCTCCAGACAGAACTGGGTTCTTCTGTAGTCCAGGCAGGGACAGGCCTAAACCATGTGGAAATGAGGGCAATTGGGAGCCAATGTGGCTTCTCCAGACCCCAGAAGTCTGAGCCCTAAAAAATGAAGGTTGGCCCTGCCCATGTGGCAATCCTTCACTGGCCTCCTGGCTCATAGGCTGGCAGAGAATCCCTGCCCAGGCATGCCGGAGCCCTCACTGAACAGAAGTTGGTAAAGGACAGCCAGAAGCTGCCAGCCAGGCCCACAGCAGCCTACAGTCCATGTGCTTATGCACATCCTGGCCTCAAGAGTGGATAGAGATAATAAATCATGGCTCTTCCCTGCAGAGCTTCAGAGCCCAGAAGGAAGGAGACATCCATGGACCAGCACTTGGGCACCCAAAAGCTGTATATGAACAGCAGATGAGAAGAACACAGTATCTGCTCTAGATTCTTGAGAAAGCCTGGTCCAGCAGGCTTAGTGCCACCACAGAATGACCCTTACCACTCTCCATGTCTACCCTGCCTTGACATAACAAACTATTTCCCTTTTCTCCTAAATATACACGAACAATTCAGACATACAGCTCAAGCAAAGCTGGTGACAATCCTTGACACAGACGAACCTGGTGGCCTGAAAGTCAGGGAAAATAAAGGTTTCACTCCTGCCTCCAGATCTCTCTCATGCCTGAACTCTGACTTCCTGCCTGCTCCAACCAACCATGACTCTCAGGCCTTTTTCTCTGCCCTGAATACCTTATCAGTGTCTTTCAATGATCAGCCAACAAACTCGTACCCTTCAAAGCTCAACTCAGTAGGGTCTTTTGCTTGGGCCTGCTGCACCTCTCTTTACTGCATATGCTTCTCAGGAAATCGGCCTTAGCCAATACTGTGAGCTCCCTGAGGATCCAGACAGGAAACCGACAGCTCACTTTCTTAGTGCTGACTTACTGCTCAGTCCAGGCTAGATGTTTAAAGCTTGCTGGGGAGAATCATGAATGAATGGCAGACACGCATGAGAAGTACAACCTAGGCATGGCTGGCAGTAAGCCTGCTCTGTAACCAACTGCCCCACTTCCACGCAGGCCCCAAGGAAAGAGAAAAGGCGCATTAAATATCCCCGAAACAGACATGGAACTTTAGAGGGCCAGAAACAAGATAAGCATGTAAAGCCAGCCAAGGAGCAGTAAATAGGATCCCGCTGTGTGCCAGGCCGCTCACTCTCTGCCCTGTGGACTGGCTCTAACAAATGCCTGCCTCTGAGTGGCGGGGTGGGGTGGGCATCCTGGCAGGTGTTAGAATGTCACTAAGTGGGAGGAGCCTACCCAAGATAGTGAGCCAGGAGATAAGGTGATCCCAGCAGGCTGAAATTCAGACACCCCTGAAACCTAAGTGGACATCAGCAGTAATCAACCCCAAGTTCTTCAGCTAAAAGGTCCCACCTGCCTCCTGTCCTAATGACATCTAATCCAGAGGGCTCCTCTGTTTCCTGTGCTGTGGGTCTCACGGCCCCTTTCAGCACACTCTGTGGCTGCAAACACAAAGAAAGAACATGTGCACTCCTCCTCCTCCTCCTCCTCTTCCCCCTCCTCCTCTCCTTCTTCCTCCTCCTCTACTTCTTCCTCCTCCTCCTCCTTCTTTTAAAGTTACTAGCTTTGTTCCTAAGTGTTGGTCACATTATTTAGCGAAGCGTTCAGGGCTGTATCCAGGAAGAACAATGATCTTGGGGCCAGGACAAAACACACACAGACCGCAGGAGTACTGAGCTGAGTAGGGCGGAGACTAGCTCCATCTTTTCCAACACAGGCAAATATTCCGCTCTGTAAACACCACCACAGACTCACAACACTCGCCTTTGAAAGCAGACCTAAGCTGCTCTGTGGAAAGCCGAACCTGCAATTAGCCTGCTCAGGGGAACAACAGGCAGGGTAGGCCTGCTGAAGAAGCCAGTGGCAAGACCTAACTTGAAACCGTCACTAGCAAGCTTGCTTCCCACTCCTCAGCCTTGGCCACTTCCTAACCCTGACTATGATTTACAGAAGATTGCTTCTCCATCTTTATTGTTCATTTCATAGCAAACATCTTGGAGGGTGCAGCCCCATTACGTCTAAGCAGATACCCCAGGAGGTAGATTTATGTATGGGATTTGATTCAAACAAATCCAGGTTCCTAGGGTGAAGATGGAGGGAGGGAGGGAGGGAAGGGTGGAGGGGCAAAAGCAGAAACAGAGAACAAAGATCAGGAGGTCAAATAAGCTCAAGAGAGCTCAGAGGTTTGCTCCACAAACACTCCAAATTGGCATCCAAACCATCACTTCACAAGATGATGGTTGATATGAATGAAAACAAGATGCAGGATTCTGACTGAAGAGCAAATGCTAGGTTAAATGAAATGAAACATAAATTGATATGTGTCACACATATGGTCTCACACACACAATTAGACACTCATTCTTAATAACTTTAGCCAGGGAGCTCACTGGACAGAGAATGTGCCAATGTGTGCTGTAAAACACCACAGGCTCACAACACTCTATGTGTGGCCACTCTGTGTAACAGGGTGGGAAGTATGAGACTAAACACACACACTCACACACACACACACACACACACACCATGTATCACTGGTTCAGCCACACTGTTGGGCCCAGCCTCAGCTGTGTGAGAGGAATGCTGGCATCAGAGACAGGTGACTTTCTCAAGTACAAAAGTGTCTGTAGCAAACTACCGACCTTAAGACTTACCAACAGGTGGGAGAATTCTATTAGAGAACTAAAAAGAATTAAAAACAAAAATTTCTCACTGAAACTAATCAGGTAAGGTCAATGACTAAGAAGACCTGTCCCAGGATAGCTACAAAGGTTCAAAATGCAAATGAAATCAAGTGGATGAAAATAGACAGCAAATTTCATTCAGGATGTCTTATGTCTGTGGGGAACAACCTCTTTCAGAATGTCTGTCTGTGAGGAACAGCCTCTTTCAGAATGTCCGTCTGTGAGGAACAACTCTTTCAGAATGTCTGTCTGTGAGGAACAACTCTTTCAGAATGTCTGTCTGTGAAAAGACAGCCTCTTTCAGCATGTCTGTGAGGAACAACCTCTTTCAGCATGTCTGTGAGGAACAACCTCTTTCAGAATGTCTGTGAGGAACAACTCTTTCAGAATGTCTGTCTGTGAGGAACAGCCTCTTTCAGAATGTCTGTCTGTGAGGAACAACTCTTTCAGAATGTCTGTCTGTGAGGAACAACTCTTTCAGAATGTCTGTCTATGAGGAACAAACCTTTCAGAATGTCTGTGAGGAACAACTCTTTCAGAATGTCTGTCTGTGAGAAACAGCCTCTTTCAGCATGTCTGTGAGGAACGGGGCTGTGGAAATTGAACCATGAAAAGCATATTCTTGATATGGAACAGGGCATGTTGCTCTGTCCTACGCCAGGTTACAAATGAAGGAAATAGGCTATTTATAGGATGACAAGGGACAGGGGCAGAGATGAACAACACTGTCTTCCAGGCCCAGTACAGCTGAGAGGGGCTACCCAGCAGGAGGGACTCTTTGCCAAAGTAGCACCATATCTGGACTGCTGTTTGTGGTCCACATCCTCAACACCAGCAGCATGTTTATAGACTGCCAAACTCCTATAAAAAGCCAGGCTGGTGGCAGAGGCCCTTATTTCAGCAAACCAGGGCCTGAGTGAAGACCTGTATGCACAAGCTCATCCATTGCATGAAATCATCCCTTGCTGGAGAGAGAGAGTCCTGGGAGTATGACATGTAGAAATGAGGGTACGTGAGAAATCTCTGTGCATCACACTTGCTCCAGGAAATCAACAGACTGCTCCAGAAAATGAAGTCTTATCTTTTTTACGGCAAGTGCTCAATAAATGCGCCCTTGTCAGAGCCGTTGGGGGAGGGGCGTAAATACAATTTATGAGAGTGCATTATTCATTGGACCTGGTGACACACACCTCTAATCCGAACTACTCCGTCGTCAGAAGGACCCCCGAGGTAAAGGTCAGCCTGGGTGACTTAACTGGATCGGGACTCAGAAATAAGCTTTGCTCCACTCCCTCTAGCACACACCCACCCACCCATTTGGGGCTTCTGAGAAGCTCATGGGTGGAAACTGGATGTTTCTTCTTTGTGTATCTGTGTTAACTGGTGGAGCTGGCATATGCTAAATGCCTGGAGCCTCTGGAACAATCATATGGGAGGGCTCCAGGGACTAGCCAAACAGCCAGCCAAGAGTAAGGGCTGAACTGAATGAAGACCAGTTTCCAGAAGGCCCTGGGAGGGGTCTGGAGGAGATGGGAGTCTCTAATTATGTCAGCGTTCCTGAGAGAGTGCACTTTAATGCAGGAAGAACGGAATAAATCTTGCTTTTTATTTCCCCCAGCACCAACATAAGAAAACAACTCCTTTCTTCTCTCCAGGTCAAAATGAAGTTAGTTTCCACTGAATGCTTGCAGGCCGGTGTCCTGAAGGCTGGCCCCGCAGAGCAGGGGACTCTAATGCTGAGTCTAAAACAGAGAAGCAAGGCTAACAAGAGGTTAGAGTTGGGCAGACTAGCAGAGAGAATCCCTCGGAGAAAGCCCGTGGGCGGAGCTCCGTACAGGTCCGGCGCCATTGGTCTCCGGGCAGTCCCTCCAACCAATCAGCGCGAGCCGAGGCCGCTCAGTCCCACAGGTGAGGACCCGCCAGAAGCGCACGCGTGGCAGCGACCAGCAGGCGTGGGCCCTATTGCACGCTTAATGTCACCAGCCCTGGAGAGTGGAGACTCCTCTCTTATTCAGGAGAAGGCGTGGCAAGCGGCTTCTCTCGGCTCCTCCTAGTATATTTTTCACTTTTCACTGCTACTCCTAATCTCAATGCCCAGAACCGCCTTAAAATATTTTTTTTTCCTGGTTTAATGTAAGGTTGCGGGGTGATTTGTGGCAAATTCTGGAACCCAGAAATTCTGTATCCTGCGCCCTATCAAGTCGCAGATGAGCACACATGGAATGGTTACGGTCTCCTCCAAGGCGATTCAAAGCAGCCTGGCTGAGCTGAAGTGCCAGAGGCCTGATCTAAACAGGGGCGCTCAAGGTTCACATCTGCCAGGCTTACAAGGAAAAGATCTTGTTCTAACACACTGCCTGTCCTTTGAAATATTGAGAAAAGCGAACTCTTTTTAACGGTCTATTTACATAACTACATATCAATCACGCCTATTTACATGACTGCACACTTAATTTTACATTTGGTTTTTGACTGAAACTGTAGTAGTCTTGAGGTTGAATGTGACATCTTAATTCCTGTATAGTCTTGGGGTCATTAGCATATCCGTCACCTTAAGCTTTTATTATTTCTTCGTGGTGGGTACATAGAAGTTCTCCTATTCTGTTCTATAACGTACTATTGTTAACTCGATTCTCCCTGCTGTTCTTCAGAACTTCATAGTATTGTGGGGGGCAAAGACCAAGCAGTACGGCTTCATTTATCCATGTTTCTCACATGTCGCAGGGAAAGTAAGTTTTTGAGTGAGACAGTAATGTAAGCTATTTTTTTTTAATATTTGTCAAACAGCAGAGTGTGAAGTGCAGACATAAAAAAAATTTTTTTTTTAAATAGAGAAAGCCACTCCTCTCTGGCTCAAAACTTTGCTGTGGGGTTTCTCGAGCTGGAGGGATGTTGTAACACTTAGCCTCTTGGCTCTAACAGAGTTTACTATCAAGTTACTAAGAATAATTATTGCTCCTCACAGCTAACCTCCCCCATCTCAGCACAAGAAAAAGAACTAGTCTGACATGCAGAAGCAGCCGTTTTTATTTGAGGTTGGATAGTCTTGAGAACAAGGAATAAGACAGTCCTAACAAGGTAACGATTTAAGTATAAGAAAACTTTCCTGGTCTTCAATGACACTGGGACCCCATCTCTTCTTTCTTGGCACTTGCGGAAGGCAGGATAGGCTCTCCTTACCCTTGACAT
>NW_022196911.1:59115469-59125458 GCF_008632895.1 Mastomys coucha
AGTCGAGCCTCTCCCACCAGCCCCGCCCTCAAGTTTCTCTTTCTCTCTGAAATAGTCTTGTTTTCCTGGGGGCTAAAGTTCTGTGGAAGCTCTCTTTATAGCAATGGAAGCTGTGGCTGTGCTGCGCCTGGATGGTGGGTGTTGTTGTGCTTCTGTCGATCAGCTTAACTTCCATTTTCATAGAGTGAGAACACAAAACACCCCAAACGACCCAGAGCTGTCAGGCTGTCTTGGTCCTGGGCTTCAGGTCTTAGCGTAGGTCTGATGCTTGATAAACACAGCGCCTCTAATCTGTTTGTTTTGCTTTAATTTTTTTTTAATTCCTAGTGAACTTTCGATTGTAAATAGTTTTAGTGATTTGAATTGTCATTTTGTAGAAAAAGAAAAACCTTGTGTTAAATCTGTTTTAAACTGAAGGGCTCAAATGGAAGCATGCCTATTGAGAATGAGAATTTGTGAGGTGCTGACTTTCAAAACATAAAACAAAAAAAAAAAAATCAGAGAAACAGGAGATGTATAAGATCGCTTTTCAGTGGGAAATGGGAGACTGTAGACTGGGAGAATACATCTTGTCATTATTAGTGGACATTAAACTATTGCTTTTTAAATAAGCAGATTCCTTTTTTAAATGCAAAATCTAATGTAGTCAACATTTAATTTCTATTTACCATAGCAGCCTATCTTTTAAGAATGTCTCCTAAGATAGGGACTCCAAACACATTTTCACAGACAGACCTGCTGAAAAATAACCTACTACTTGGAAGATAATAAATGCAATTTAATTCATACATTTTGGCATTTTATTTATCTAAAACTAATAGGCCACTATTAAATATTGACAATTTTATTAACTCAGCATCTGGGAAAACACTTATGATTAGGTTAATTTATGTTATATTTGCCCCCCAACTTGTAAAAGATTAATCAACCATTTTATGGTGTAATTTAGGGGCCTAATTAAAAACAGAGCTCAACACATGCTACACAGTCCTGCTGGTACATCTTGACAGCATTCTAACATAATGGTTTGCGTTTCAAATTGTTGCATCTCAATGTGGATGGCTGACCTTCTCCCAGCAGCCTGGAAGTAAGCCGTGCAGTCTTAAAACGCCAGAACCTAGGAAGCACAATTATTTAGAAACAGATTGTCCCCAGTGAATCAGAGCCTCCGGGAAGTCAGAAACAGGACTGGCCACCAAGATTTTAGAAACCGACTAGGCTCGTGGAGGTAGGAGATCGGCTAAAAATATAGAGGAAATTACTGTTTTCAGCTGTCATTGGGAGACATTTATTACTGGATTTTAGCATCTCTAGGAAAACCTCAGAGTTCTAGCTACATCTGCCTTCTGATTAATGAGCACAAAGCAATCACTGTGTCCTTCTTGACTTGGGATCATTCTATCGTTTTAAATGAACAAATTAATTCCAAAGAGCTTAGAAACATGTCACTTAACCTGGGCCTCCCAGCCTGAAAGGGGCAAATGGCATTGAATAAACCACTTCCTCCGGGGGACACTGGCTGTTTTTTCAGCCACTATACTTGAGGGATATTTTTGTCATTTTAATGACTCCTTTGATTCTAGCTGTCCTGTGCAGAGAAATAAAAGTGCCAGAATGGTATGATTATCCTCATCTAGTTAGAAACCAGTGCAAGACGATTCCCAGTCAATTGTCCCGGCATTACAAAGGTTTTAAGATAAATGACAAAGTGGGCACTCTGATGGGGGCGGCGGGAGGGGGGCACACCGGAGGTAGGCAGGAAACCTTCAAACGCTCTTAGAGCCGACATCGCTTTGAATAATTACATATGACTAAAAGCACATTTTGGTCACTAAAGTCAGGGAGGCTGGCACAGAAGGATGTCCTGTTGGAATAAGAAGAACTCTTGTCACTTTCTAGCTGTGAAACTTTGAGCAAGTTGATTAACCTCTCTGTTCGTGCCTGTGTTTCCTCATCTGTCAAAGTATCTACTTCACAGGATGGTAATGAAGATTAAACCAGCTAACCATAACACTTGAAACAGTGCCTGGAACAAATGTTTAGTACAGTTTAACTGCAATATTGTTAAACCACACAGGAGGTGGAAGAGAAAAAGGGGGGGCATCCCCCATCCCCATGCCTCCCCACCCCTAGCCGATTATTTTGTACAACCGAAATTGAAAGGGGCCCTGATAGCAAATGACAATCATGTAACGTCTGACTAACTTAACTCCTAAACTCTGGTCATCAAATTCTTGGAAACTTTAACAAAAACTTGACCTGGATCAAGAAGAAATCCTTTTTAAAAACTGCTTCATCAATGTCTCTCCACCAGTTTAAATCTTTCTACCAAGCCGGCTGGCAGCTTGCTCCACCAGAGGGTTGTAAGCTCCTGGTCCCCTAACCTCAAACGTCGCAGACACCACAGCCCCCTGATTCCCTCAGACATCGCTGTCGGGCATAAAGTTTGGAAAGTGATTAGAGAACCCCGGAAAGTCAGCTCAGAACTCTGTACAAACTGGGCCTCAAGCAGTCTGAACTAGCTCGCATTAGCTTCGCTTTTGCAAACTTGGGCGCTGAAAAGACTCCCAATGTCTGGGTGGTGGTGGCGGTGGCGGTAGGGTCAGCTCCAAGTTGCCATCAAAGCAGGCTCTGGCCTCCCAGGATTCTGGGCCACCCGTTGGCTGATGGTGCGTTGGTAAGGAGCTGTAAGGACTGCAAATTCTCTGGCATCCAGGAAAATCCACCAGGCTCTGGGCCCCTGGCAGGTCTGTGCATTAACCCATTAAACTCATTAACAACTCGCTCAGACACAGCCACGACCCTCATTCTACAACCGACAGCCTGCTGACCCTAGAACTCAACCATCCATTCCACACCCCCTCCCATTTTGTCTCAAAGGCCTTAAAAGTGCCTCCCCTTGCTCGCACTCCCGGCTTTGAGGGCTTGTTTTAACCATGATTGTGCCTTGCTACATTCTGGTTAATCATTATTTACGTTGCTCTCCAGCGGGCGGCCTATCTCAGGGACGGAGCAGGAGGGACCCTGCAGGCCTGGTTTGGAGCCGGGAAAGCCAGGAAGGCATAGGTGCAGCGCTCTGGGTCAGCGTCTTGTGTCTCCTGAGCCAGTTGGATTTAGAATTTCAGGGTTGCTTTCAAATTAATCGTGAAGTCCTTACATATCTTCAGGCACTGAGAACAGTCTAAAATGATGTACAAGTTTTAAATAAATAGCATTATTTTTTTTTTCTTTAAGAAAATATTCAGTAACTGCTGGCACATTGGTCGCTGGTGGGGCAGCCAGGGAAGACCACGCAGACAGGACACTTGCACTACTGCAGCTAGATCACCAGGTCACCTCTGCGAGGCCTGTGCCTCCCGGTGGCTTCCGAAAGAACAGGACCCTGGCCCGCGCCGCCTGTTGGAACCCGGGTGGCTCGCACGGCTGCTGGCGGCGTGGCTTCGGGTCTCTGGTCCCCGCCACGCTCTTCGGTTGTGCTCTCCGCCGCCGCCCAAGAGAAGCGAGGGCCTCCAGAGCCCCAAGGGCGGTGGCAGGTGGAGGCAGCCACCTCCGCCTCCGCGTGAATCTTCCAGTGGGGATTTCCACCATCTGCCCCAGGTGCCTCTAAAACCTTCAAGAGCTCAGTGACTCGTCCGCCACTTGCTACCAAACCCAGCTCGGAATGGGTCTGACCAAAAGAGACCCAGGCTACCTCGGGTTGGGCTGCGCCAGAAATGATCAGCTTGCTACCCGGTCCTGGGGACCCAGGAGCGGGTTGTGTATGGGACGAGTAGTGGGAAAGAGGTAATGGCATCAACAACAAACACATCGATGGCAACAGCCTACAGTTAGCGAAGGCCCCCCGTGGAAAACTGCTCCTTGCTGCACCCAAGTATTCGCCCTTCACGGCCCACCCAGAATCCACTTATTCCCCGTGTCCGGATAAGAGCACCAGGATCCACCGGACCGGATTCCGAGCATTGCACCCTAGTCTCTATTCTTTGCCCGCAGTCTCCTGGGAACTGTGAGAAGGGAGACGGTCACTCCTGGCTTAAACCCCCAAACTTGGGCAACTCTTCACAATTTTAAAAAAAAAAAAAAAAAAAAAAAAAAAAGACATAAAGAACAAAGGGGAGGGGGCGAGAGAGGCTGGGAAGGAACTGCCCTAATCTTCAGGGTCAGGCCCTTTTATTTGCCGCCATCCGTGTCCTAGAAAGTATGGTCGAGGCTGAGAGCGGGGTTCGGTTCGTGTTTCTCCTTGTTTTCGGAAGTCCTGACCCTCTTTGAAAGTAACTGGGTCTGGGGACAAAAATCGAGTGCTGGGTGATGACCTAAGGGGCTGGGGACCCGGCTGGGTTTCCGGAAACTGGGGTGTGACTCCTCCAGCAGCTCACAGCAAACCATCAGCTCGGGATGCAGTGGGCAGAGGTCGTGAATGTGACCCGGGAGTCTCGGTCCCTTTAGAACTGGGCTCACAGCCGGAAGCCACGACCTCGAAACAACCCTCATTTCTCAATCAATGGTCCAGGGATATTCTTTGAGCTCGGACTTGTACGGGGTCCGCGGAAATACTCGTCCTTGTCGTGGCCCTCCCAGCACAGAGGCTCCGGAGGCGAGGCCGCAGCTCGCCGGCAGCGCCTCGGGCGCCCAGAAGCCTTCAAAGAGGCTGCGCGCTGCAGTGCGCGCCTTTGCCCGACAGGGACCAGCACAGCTCCACGCCCGGCGTGCGGCAGCCAGCAAAGTCACACAGCCTCCGGGTTACCCTCCCGAGCTTAAGCAGCTCGCAAGCCAAGCCGGACAGACCCCCTTCGGGTTCCGGCAACAGGAGAATTTATAACAAAAAGTTAACAAACTTGAAACGGTCTTGGCGCTGCGCCTTAGCCGGCGCCCCTCTCCCCATCTGGGCAGCAGAAGCGACTCTAGTAGTTGGTGCACGCTAGAGGCTGTAACCCAGAGGCGCACAACACTCCTCCCCGCGTCCCCGGCTGCAAGAGAGACAACCAAATCCTAGCCACGCCGAGTTATTCGAGTGGGATGCGGCCACAACCAAAAGGTAACCCGTTCCCCCGGCGCTTTCCCAGTAGCTGCCGGGTGTCTTTGTGGCGAGGTCACCTAAATGGTTCTAGGGCGCAGCATACCAGCCAACGGTGCCAATCTACAAGCTTCTGTAGGTGGCTGTCTCAGCCCACCCCGGAGCATCTGAATTCTCCCCAACTGTCCACCCGCAATGTGCGGTCGCACTTTGGTCCCCGCCCGCCCTAGGTTGACCGAAGTTGTAACCCTGCTTCCCTCGCCACCTGACGCGCAACGGCCTGTGGGAGGCTCACGGTCGGGATCGCGGCCGGCGCAGCGGCCCCTGGAGAGGAAACTCACCGGTACCAGGCAAGACCCTTGTGGTAGCTGCGGTCGAAAAAGTGGGGCTCGGCGCCCACAGCGCGCACGTCGGGGTGCACGCGCAGAAACTCCAGCAACGCCCGCGTGCCGCCCTTCTTCACGCCGATGATGATGGCCTGCGGCAGCTGCTTGCTCCCAGCGCCGCTGAAGAAGCTGGAGATGGGACTGGGGGAGTCCGGCGCCTCTGGACTCTGCTCCTCCTGGCTCCCGGCGCCTACTGTCTTATCCTTGCCTGCAGCCAGTGAGTTGGCCGGAGGTGCCCGGAAGGGCATCTTAGGGGATGTCTCATTCGGAGCAGTGACCAGGGCTGGCTGAGCGTGAGTGGCGCGGGACCCCGAGCCCAGGAGCAGCAGGCCGGGAGCGGCAGTACAGGAGCCGGCGCACGAGTACAAGAACATGTACAGCCAGATGCAAAGCATGGCGAAGAGCAGCGCGAGCTTCCTCCTCACCGGCGGCGGAGGCGGCGGCGGCTGCGGCAGGAACCGGCCCGGGACATCGAGGCAGGACCGGCCGCCGCTCAGGCGCTGCCCCATACGCGGCCCGCGAGCGCGGCCAGGGGCATGGCTCAGCACATGGTACGAGACCCGGCGGAACAGAGAGCACTGCGACGGTCCCCTGCCACTCTGAGCCCGGAGTGATTCGGTTTATTGCCCTCGTGCGCGCGCGGCTGCCGAGGCTGCGGTTCTTCCCCGGGTGGCGGAGGCGGTTGCAACGGTGACGGCTCTGGACATGATGCCCACGAGAAGCCGGGGGGCTGAAAAGCGAAGTCCGGGCGGCAGGAACTGTGAGCAGACGCGCTGTCAGTTACGCTGTACCCCGCGCCCAGTTCCTCTGGACGGGACGCACGGCAGCTCGCCGGGGCTGCCTCCTCGCAGCCAGGAGATTGAGAGCAGCCCCGGCGCTTGCCCGCTGAGGCTGCGGCGGAGAACTGCGCAGAAAGAGAGCCCGGCACTGAGGTGGAGTGGGCGGTCCCGGCCTTCCGAGTGACGGGCTGCGCTACCTACCAGGAACCGCGAGCTGCATGCAAATGCCGGAGCTTCGCCCAAGTCGAAACAGCCAATCCTCTCTCGGAACGTGGGGGTGTGGAAAGGGTTCGCGAAGGGGGGTAGAGCAGTCTGGGGTTACTATTGGTTTCAGAGCTCAAGGGGCGGGCTCAGGGAGGCGGGGCCACCGGCTGGTGACAGAAGCAGATGGTGGGGATGCTGGAGTGAGTGACCTGACGCTGAAAGAGGACCCACCCGGTTGAGTGGCGCTCTCCTATACACGCGCGCTTTTCCACACTCGCTTCTGGGGCCAGCCTTGGCTGTAGTCGCCTATGTAACAAGTCGCGAGTCCCCATCCAAGTGTCCTGCCATCCGGCTCCTGAACGTAAGAGCTGCGGAAGAGAGACAGAGATGGAAAAGGGAAAGCCGACCGGTGACATGTTTCTAGCCCCACCGCAAACTCAGTTCCATAATCGGGGCTCCGGAAAAGGGCCCCCAACAGACCCTGATTTAGGAGGTTTAAGCAGGGAAAACCTAACCTCAGCGGAAGTCACTAACTTTTCCGGGTCTCTCAATATAGTCCAGAGTGATCTCCCTGCGCCTGGCGCTAGACTGGGACAGACGTAATCACTATCTCACGCTTTCCCAACTCTTGAAAAGGCCCGGGAGGTGAGCGGAGATAAGGGGGGTTGTTTAGTTTTAAGACACTAGTTGAAACTTTAAGTCACGTGTCGGAGGTTTTATATGGGGACCTGTTCCTTGGCAACATTAATTTGATAAATGGTCTCTTTCTCTTGAATAAACAATTAAGCCGGCATGGCCCCTGCTTAGAAGATTGGTTGGGTTTCTGACCTATGACACTGACTGAATCCTAGGCGTTTTTCCCCAGTAACTTTTTTTTTTAAGTCGAATGTCGATGTGGGGCAAATTCAGGAGTAGGGAGTAGCACTTATTTCATGGTGAAAATCCAGTCGGAGGCTCTTCCTTGTTCCGTACCTTTGTCAGGGGGTGGCCCGGAAAAGGGTCTTCTCGGAAACTGCTCTGGTGCAGGAAGCGCGGGTGTTGGTGCTGCGCGGGGCCAAATTCCAGTGCTGGCGATCGGAGTTAGGAAGGTCGGGATGCTCGAGTTCACCCAGGTGGCGGCTTGGGTTCCTTTCGGTGCCTGGAACCCATTTTCCGCAAGACCGAAAGTCCTCCAACGCCGGGCTGCGTGCGGTTCCGGGAGAGAATTTTCATTCCGTCCGCCCCCCGCGCGGGCCGCGAGGATGCAGGAGGTGACTCACTCTGCGGCCACAGGCGCCTTGCACTTCCCGGTGGGCACGGGCGGGAGAAGCGGAACCGACCTTATCCTTTCTCCCTTTACTCAACTCTTTGGGACCAGTGTGGAGGTGATAGAGCGCATACTCTCTCTCTTCGGGAATAAATGTCCCCAAGTATCCCCAGCTCTTGCCGCTCCTCCACGGTCCGGCTTCCGGCCGGTGGAGCCAAGCTGCAAAAGTGGATCTGAGTTGTGCACCTCGGATTTGAGAGTGCACCCTCGCCATAGCGGTGACCAAAGATGACAGAGCAGCCGCCACCGGACCTATGAGCTATTGCTATGCTCTTTCGACATCTCTGTGTGTCTAGCCCAAGCCAATTTCCTACAAAACTGTTGAGAGGGAAATCATTTAGTCGGAGGACACTTTTCTTTCTTCTCCTTTATTGCAGCTGTTAGAATTTCTAGGGTTTCCACACCCCTTCCCACCGCCGTCGCCGAGATGTGTGTTCTTCGAAGTGATTTAATAGACCTCATTTAAAATAAAAAAAAAAGTTAAATCAGTCAATGTAGGAACAAATGCATTTCTGAGCACCAGTCCGGCTTTTTGTTTTCAGATCAAGAAGGAAACAGCGTCTCCGACGGGCGCCTTTTCAAGTTCTCGTTATTTAGCTGGGAAGGAAGTTGCTGATTTGAGAGTGGCGAATTGCAGTTCCCACGTGGCTCTCCCTTTAGGCCTGACTGCGTGTAAATAAAAATGGTCCCTGTCCTGTGGGTTAGCAAAGGCCATTAAGTGAGCAAGTGAGCGATTACAAATCGAGGCCACCGGATATATTTGGAGTCTCTTTTTCCGGGGGTGGAGGGAGGAAGCCAGCAAGTGGAAGCAAAGATGTGGGCGTCGGAAATTGCCAAGAGTGTGGCGCTGAGCTGAGCGCCTCGGGGCTAAATCGCAGCCTGGCCCACTAGGTCCCACTGCGGAGAACAATGGGGGAGTTCTCTCTTTGCGCCACGCCAGGGCCTGGGCCATCCAAGGTCAGCGGGTGGGCGGGGTCAGAATTTGCAGTTCGGAGCAAGTTGCAGGCAGCAACTGCACACTTTGGTCCTTTGGCCTTCAAGTTCCCTAGGAGCTGTCCTGGAGTGATTTGGGAGTTTCTCCTGTGCCACAGCTCCCCTCATTCAGACCTCAGCAGATGCCATTTCTTGCTTGGCCTGACACACTAAAGGCGAAGCCTGAGATTCACTCTTGGGCAGACCTGATAGCCAAGATGACTGAGAGCTCAGCTGGACCCCCTACCTTTATCTATCGTTCCTGGGTATCCACCAAGTGCTTCCACCAGAACCAGAAGAAAAGATTGTCCTCCAATCCAAATTCCAATCCAATTCCAAAGAGTAATGTTCGCTCTTTGGAAAATATGTTAAGGGGGAGAATTCATCTTCAGCACACCTGTGAGGTTTATGTTTTATTTGGGTTAGTTTATTCATGGTTGCCAAGGGAGAGCGAGTACCCAGGGCCAGTGGTAGTCCTTGCCTTCTTTCCCAGGGTCCTGTTGCTAGCAACCTGTTGTGACCCCAAACTTTCTAAAAAAGAATGGCCTGAGCTAAGATTCCGGCAGAACACGTTCTCCGGCTTCCATCCTAGGCTTGGGACTGCTAGTCTAGCAGCTGCGCCTGACCCGCCTCCTTTCTGATGGCTTCGCCCTCCCATCCCCCGCACGTCCTCGCGGGACAGCAGAGCAGGCATTTCCTGGGCGGCCTGAACCGGTGGCCCAGAGCCCCAGTTCCTGTCACCGGAACCCTCTGCATTGCCCGCTGCCTGCTCTGCCGCCCCTGGAACTGAGCAGCTGCGAGCCGGGTCTGCTCTCCTAGGACGGGCTGGAGGTAATGGCTGTCGGTGCGGCCGCGGATACCCTACCCGCCCACCAGGGAGCGCTCCGGCCTGCGCTGCTGCTGAACTGATGGCTGCGGCAATCTGGTGGCTGCTGGCGCCTCCAAGACGTCACAGGAGCCAGTGTCCTCTCTGTTTCCTCGAAAGGCTATGGGCACTGCAGCCTAGAAGCTAATCTAGGGGAGGTTGGGTAAGGAATTCCTGGAGATGGTGAGGGTGCGCGGGGGGGGGGGGGGGGGGGGGGGGTGGACGCGGCGACTGACCAATAGGCTAGAAAAGCTTCGGAGCCCAAGTCCCTCTTGTGAGAGCAACATCAGTCCCAACGGAGGACTGAGCCTGGACTCTGAGTAAATAAAGTCTAGGGTCTTTGAGGGACTCAGCCTCACTAGGGAGATGAAAGTTCTCATTTTATAAGGAAAAGAAGTGTGAGCCGGGCAGTGGTGGCACACGCCTTTAATCCCAGCACTTGGGAGGCAGAGGCAGGTGGATTTCT
>NW_022196911.1:59125490-59159974 GCF_008632895.1 Mastomys coucha
AAAAAAAAAAAAAAAAAAAAAAAGAAGTATGATGCCCAGATTGAATTTATGATGTGAAGATTAAGTGATAGGCTCATTCCGCAGCTTTCCTGCACCACGCACCGCACACCAGGCCGGGACACACACACCCGCACCCCACCCACTCTCCCCCACCCCGCACCCCTGCAACCTAGAGACTTGGGCAAGGCATAGGCAAGGCATAGGCAGTGAGAGAGCCCAGGAACACCCCGGAGCCTTTCAGGATGAAGTTTCCCTGCTCTGGAAGTCACAGTTTCTGTCAGGAAGTCCTCTACCTCAAGCTTGGTGGTCAGCAGGCCCTACCAGGAAGCCGAAGACTCTCACTGAGCTGTGCCTTGTCAAAGCCCGCACTCTCCCAACCCCTTCAAGAGTTCTGTGATTATACTTTCGTCAGGTCTCCCAACTGGAAGGAGTGCATCTTCCTGTCAGGACACCTGTGCTCCAGCAGATCTGTACTGCTTCCCCATAATCTGCCTCCCCCTACCTGCCTTCCAGACTGGCAAAAGTCAAGTTGCTCTCCTGGGCTGCAAAAAGCTAGGCCATAGCTTTGTCTTCAGCCCTTCCTCTTAGAAGCATCCCCCCCACACACACACATACCATCCCGACCACTTCAGTTCTCCCAGGGACGCCCAGCACTGATGGAGTGACAGAAGTCTGAAAAAAAATTTTAATTTTATTTTTCCACTAGAAACTTCCTATGGGGACAAAGTTGTGCTACAACCCTTCTAAGTGTTTTTGGGACACCCAACTCCTCAGTGTCTAAAACAAGCTTTCTTCATTTCTTTGGTTTTTGTTTTGTTTTGTTTTGTTTTTGAGACGGGGTCTCATTATGTATGTAGCCCTGGCTGTTCTGGTAGACCAGGTTAGTCGTGAACTCACAGAGATCCTCCTGCCTCTGCCTCTTGAGTGCTGGGATTAAAGAAGTGCTGAAGGAAGAAGCTTTAACTCTCTCCAACAAGCCAAGGGTTTCTGGAGCATCTCTGAGAGCACAGGACGGCAGGGCATTGTGCACACCTTCTCTACCAAGCTTCTCCGTCCACCACTCCTGCCTCTGCTTTCACAGTAGAGGAAGCTGCAGGCTCCCTCGAGTGACCCCAGTAGTGCTCTAGAAATTAGCCTTTCTAGACCCAAAGATATCTCTTCCCCAGTGTACCAGCTGTGGGCGGGTTATCTGTCCATCTGCCCTTTCTGATTGCAGAGTCTCTACCGAGAGAGCAGTGGGGCGGGGCTATCTGTCCTTCTGCCCTTTCTGATTGCAGAGAGAGAGCAGCGGGCCTGGGCTTAAGAGCTTCCCCTCCCACTCCCACCCACCCAGGGCATCCTTTGCTGATTGGCTGAAGTCATGTGAGCTCCAGAGCCTCCTATGGGGTCAGGAAAGGGAGGAAGGTAAGGACCCATGTACCAGTTGCACTTCTGCCTTCTGCCCAAACCTGCTTCCTGACCCTTCTGCAGTTTGGGGAAGGGTGGAGAGGGGACCTGCTCACTTCAGAGGACCCACCTGTGCCTGCCATATCTGGCATGGTTCATACCAGCAACCCCAGCCTATTTCAGGTTTCGCAGCAATATCTATGTACAGTTTCTATCCTCACACCTGTTAGTTCATTTGTGTTGAACTACTTTTATTTGTTAAGGATAGAAAATCATATATTTAAAAAAAAAGCTCCTGAAAAAGTCAAATGTACAAGAAATAGATCATGTCTCTTTCAGAACTAAACCAGACACAGCCATAGTTGCTAAGTACACATCTTTCACAGTATTTTACATTTATCTTTTTATGTGTTTGAGTGTTTTACCTGCATGTATGTACATGCACCATGTGGGTGCCTGGTGCCCATGGAGGTCAGATGAAGGCAGCAGACCTCCTGGAACTGTAGTTAGAAATAGTTATGAAACACCATGTAGGGGCTGGGAACAAAGCGACAGGTGTTTTTAATCGCTGGTACGTCTCCCCAGTCCTGCAGTTCATTTTTAAAAGCTGGGAGTATTAAATAGCAACTCTAGCCTGACATGGGTGACCATGGCCTATCAGTGTGTGTATATAGGTAACTTTAGTGCTACACCATTGTTATGGTTGATGGCCAGCATTGATAGGGTATTAACTAAAACCCCACAGTTTGCATTAGGCTTTGGCCTTACTGTAGAACATTCTGTGAGGTTTGACAAGTGGATAATGGCAAGAATCCATCATTATAAAAAACCCACAGAACAGGTTCCTGCCCTAAAAGACCAGTATCTTGAGACTGCCCCCCTCCCTGAACTTTAAATGTCTCTATAGTTTCATTTTTCCCCAGATGTCACTATCAGGACCTCTGTGTTTTTCTGAACATCTGTATCTAACTCTATGGCATTAAAGATGTGTGGTCTTGAGAGCTGATGGAGCCTTGAAGCTTCAGCCACACCGCCTTCCCCCATCTCTTTGGCTGCTTGAGACATAGCATCCCTCCCTCCAGAGGAGAAAGCATTGATGCCTCACTGCAAGAGGACACCGGATTCCTACCAGTGCCTCTGCTTTAAAATGTAACCACCACCTAATGATAAAACAAATCGTGGTAATTTGAAGTCACTAACTTTAGTTTTTACATTCATTCATTCATTCATTCATTCATTCCGAGGTAGTATGCACATGTGCCATAGCATTCATGTGGAGGTCAGAGGACAACTTGCAGGAGTTGGTTCTCTCCCTCTTCTATGTGGGCCCCAGGGATCAAACCCAGGTCCTCATGCCCAGCAGCTAACCCCCTTACCTACAAGCAGGGGGCTTTAAGTCATTGAGTTTTGAAGTGGATTCTTCTGAAGCAGCTGATAACAGGAACAGAGCATACCCTCAAATATAGAACAAATTCTATTCTTTTTCAAATTATTTGTCTCATGTAAATATGTTCTCATGACTTGACTTATGACTTGACACGACACTCTGACCTTCCTTTCCTTCACTCTACCTATAAAACTCTTCTGTTTAAAGACTCAAATCTTCCAATTACAGTGAACTTTGTTTTTCAAAGGTTTAGTTATTTTTAATTTTATGAGTATAAGTATTTGCCTGTATCTATATATGGACCATGAGTGTGCAGTGCCAACTGAGGCCACAAAAGGGTGTCCCGAAGCTGGAGTTACAGACACTTGTAAGCTGCCCATGTGAGTGCTGGGAACTGAACTTGGGTCCATCTATGAGGACAGTCGGTGCTCCTAGACACAGAGCCGTGTCTCCAGCCAGCAGCTTTATCACCAGAATTTCAGGTTCCCTTGCATTTATTCTGTTCTACTTGCTTTATTTAATCTTGCATTTGTTCCTGCACCTGCAGCAGCTGGGTGGTTCTTCCCTCACCTGTGCTGCTGAGAAGCCACGCCCTCCTGGACCTGAGGGCTTTCTTGCAGGATGCATTACTGTATTAAGTCACAGTTCTGCTTGCTGTGTCTCTCTTCTCTGCTAGGTCCTCCTGCTGCATCCCCTCTTCCCTGGGGCCCCTCAGTGGGGATGCCTCCTGCTTACTGAGACTGCACCCTGCAGTGGGGCAGTCCTGAGCTCAAGGGGAGCCTCTGTTGCTGTGTGACTCCCGGGAGGCAGTGTTGTCATTCTCTGGAGTGGTCAGCATAGACAGCGTAGAGAGAATATCTTATGTCTGGATGGATGTGGCACCTGACAATAATACATCTGATGGCCTATGGCTTAGGCAAGAAATAGGAGATGGAGCATCTATCTGGGAGGCAGAAAGGATGCTGGGATAGTGGCAGACAGGAGATTCGCCCAAGAAGATGTGAAGGGACAGATGCATGGTACCCGAGCACAGGTAACCAGCCACATGGCAGAATGTAGATTAGAATAAATAGGTTATTTGAATTATAAGCTAGTCAGAGAAGAGCCTAGCTATATGGCCAAGGTATTTGTACATATATTTTGAGTCTCAGTCTTATTTCTGGGAGCGTGGGGCTGGGAGGAAGAACCAAACCTAACTTGTACAGGACAGAGGGTACAGACCTCACTCTGCTCGCCTCTCATCAACAGCTTCCCTCTGCCGTGAATCTCAGGCCTCACCCCTACTCCAGGTCCTTGTGCAGGTAAAACTACTCAATGCTCTGTGCTCTACCACTAAGCCCCATGGCCAGCCCTGCTACTTCTCTCGGGAAAATTTTGGAGCTGAACACATCTAAGATGGCATGCTCCCAGAGTCCCAATTCACAAGGAAGCCTGAAGATGCTTTTCTGTCCCATCTCACCTGAGTAGGAGATGGTACGTTCAGCCTCGCACTGTCTCCTCTACACTGTGAGTGTTAGCTGTTTTGTTTTTTTCATCTTATGTCACTGTCTGCAGCTCTTCATCTTGCCTTACTTCCCTTCTTTCCAGATATCCATATTGCTCCAGCTCTCCCACGCTCTCCCCTTTCCGTGTGGCTCAGCCAGTCTCACTCAGGACAGGTTTTTGCCTTCGCCCCCTCTCTAGTGACATTTAACAATGTATGGGGACTCTTTTGGTTGTTGCGTCTAGTGGGCAGCAGCTTTCTTACTTGCTTACTTGCTGCAAGGTTCAGGCAGGCAGACCTTTACAAGTAAGCACATCCCAGCCCCAGTGCCCACAGGACCAGAAGGAGCCATACCACATGGGATACAGTATGATCCTGCCCAAGCACTCTGCACGTTCTGATGAGCCCTGGTGTGTCCCTAAAACTCAGACCTGATTCTTAAGGTTTGGATGAAGCCACCCAACTGAATAATAACAATTCAACTTGGATTTCATTTCTCACTGACTAATCAAAACTTCTGTATACACCAGGGTGGGCATGTTGTTGCACCCCAATGTAGCTTTAGAACTCTTGGATTTTTGTTGTATTACTCTTTTGTTGTTGTTGTTGTTGGTATTGATGTTGGCTAACACAAAATTTATTTCACTAATGCGAGAAGCATCCTAGTACTGTTTCATGGAATCCCATCTTCAGCTCCAATGAACAACAGCATTTCTGCCATTTTCCCTGCACAACTACATTCATAGTGTATGTAAGCTTTGGGATTGTTTTTATCTGGAAAAACTGAAACGGTCTCATTAGGTACGAAATTTCTACTCCACCCCTAGCTGTTAGCCGCCACTGTGTCTCTGCATGCAACTGGGCTGCCTACCTTCACACAAGGATAGCCATTCAGCTTTGCCCTTTAGTGACTTCCATATTTCCAGGCCATATAATATTCCATTGCCTGCCTAGAGCGCATACTGATCTTTGGTTTTTTTTTTTTTTTGGAGGAAGAGTTGAATACAAAGCCTCATGAATGCAAAACATGCCCTCCCCTTCCGAGCAACAGTCTAACTGACCCCATCTCATAAAGTGTTTATCTTGTATCAGTGCACATGTGGGATGCTTCCATTTTACTCCAGCTGTTAATAATGCTTCTCGGAACATGGGACCAAATACCTCGTGTAGACTAATTTGAGTTTTTGAGATCATATACCCAGGAATAGAATCATTGAGTTTTCCTATTTTTGAAGGGAACAGCCTCTTGTTTTCAGTGATGGATGGGCCATTTTACAATCTCACTAACAACAGTACATAAGGGTCCCAGCTTTTCTACAGCTTCATGAACCTTGCTCTCCGTCTCTTTTCTTCTTCTTTCTTTCATTCGTATTTGTTACTTGAGGTTGGAGCCAGGATTTGTATGTGCTAGCTAAGCACTCTGCACCCCACCAAGAATCCAAGGCCTGCTGCCACGGGGCCCTATAATCCCAGCAATCAGGAGGATGAGGCAGAAGGATTAGGCATTTAAAGGTAGTCTGGGCTACATAGTGAATTCTGTTTCTTTAGCAGCCGTGGTCCTCATGGGTGTGAAGTTCTCAACCTGGCATTGGTTTTGGCTCCCTAATAAATCTGACACCAAAGATGCTTTCTTTACACAGGCTACAGACTCAGCAGCACTGCCACCCACCAGTGAGGCTTTTTCTGTCACTCCAGCATAGTCCAGATTTTGTTTTCTCCATGCCCTGAAAAACTTAGACCATCAAAATCAGCCCTCTTCCTGTTTCTACCACCATAGCCACACAAAGGCTTCTACCTGAGAGGGTGTGCTCACTGAGAACCTGCCTTCAGCAGCAGATCCTATACACTACACACACACACACACACACACACACACAGAAAGAGGGGGGCGAGTGTGGAGCCACACCCAGCAGTCCAGATGCCTCAGTAAATTGCTCAGGGAATTGAAGGAGCTTTTGAAGTAGCAGGTGGTAGTCTGCAAGTCTTTGAACCAGATTCTATTTGCTTATTGGCAAAAAGGGAATCACGGTGCTTTAATCGAAGAGAGAATCTTCAGAAGTATCTGGGGCATCAGAGGCACTTAGAACATGCCTCCCCAAGGTCTGCATTGTGCATCCAACATTCCAAGCTGATGTGACTGAAAGCAGCAAGAAGTTATTGACTTATGTCCTGCTGGCTGTCAGCACAGACTAACAATCTGATGGGACTCAAACTGGAGGTCTTTTCTGGTCTTGAGATGTATTTACTCCAGAATCTCTCTGTAGCCAGGAATTTGTTATCTTGTATTTCTGACAGGCCACCATGTTCTATGTTCTTCAGCCGGAATGTGTGTGTGTGTGTGTGTGTGTGTGTGTGTGTGTGTGTGTGTGTGTGTGTGTTGCTGGGCATCAAACTCAGGGCCTTGAGCATTGTAGGCCCTGTCCTAGAGCTCCACCCTACACCCAGCTTGACTTTAATAAATGCAGATTGTGGGACTACAAAGATGCTCAGAAGTTAAGAGCACATAGTTTCTAGAGAACCCAGTTTTTGATTCCCAGCACTCACATGGCAGCTCACAGTCACCTTTAACTCCAGTTCCAAGAAAAATCCAATGCCCTCGTCTGGCCTCCAGGGACACTACATGCAACATCCTGACAAAACACCATCCACATCAAATAATAAGAAGGGTTTAAAATAAGTGCAGGTGCTATATTCCTCTTGTTCTTTTCTTAGCCGAGGGGCTGCCAGGTCCAGAGGTTTCCACAGAAGTTTGTGGTCCCTTCATTCCCAAGTTAATGTGGCTCACTGCTTCTCCATTTCCCGCTGCTCCTTCTCCCTCTGGATGTCACCTCTGTAACTCCTTCCCCCTTTCACTATTCCTAGAAGTTGCCAAACAAACTGGGAGAAACAGATGAATGAGTTCCTGTCCTTACAAACACGGCCATCTCGCGCCCCCCTCCCCATCACTTAATGCCCTGTAGACACTTGGCTGTACTCAGACTTCAGCCTGCCCAGTGCTTTCCTGTATCCTGCTGGGAGTCCCTTAACCTGGGACTTCTGGGTGACCTATGTCACACACAGGTGCCTGGCACTCTGCTGATGTAAGTGTGTGAGCATGAAGCTTCAACGCTGACTGTTAGAAGCCATCCATGAAAGGTGGTTACATTCTGAATGGCAAGCTTCATTTCACAATACTCTGTCCAGTTTCTAAACCTCTAGAAGCTCTGCTCAGACAGCACAAATGTAACAAGGACAAACCTACGCAAAGATCATAAAACTCAGAGCGGCCTCTTGTTTGGTTTCCTCCATTTGGGGGTGAGGGGAATAACAGTAAAAGTGCTTTTCCTGGGGAAATGCACGGTCAGTAAATTGCTTGCATCTAAGCATGAAGACCTGAGTTGGATCCCCAAGACCCAGGCAGAAACAGACAGATCTGAAGTTCATGGCCAGCCAGCCTGGCCTAGACTAATCATCAAGGTCCCAGTCAATGAGAGACCATATCTCAAAAGATGTATGGCCCCTGACCAACAACATCAACAGGTTGTTTTCTGGCTTCCACATGCACATACCTGCATATTTGAGCACACTACACACACACACACCATACTCCCCCACCATATACCCCTCCACCATATTCTCTCCCACATACCCCATACCCCCATACACACCAAACCCTCCGAATACACCCTAACCCCCATAACCTTCCCCCGATATCTCATATCCTCCCTCACAGAAGCAGCATACACTAATGCTTTGCTAGTCATTGCCTTTCCAGCCCCATAACCAATTCAGCTTGTGCTGATACCAGAGACCACCATCTACCTCCTCTTTCCACCAAAAATGGTGAGAGCCACTTTCCTGTAGGACAATTTTGCAATTCCTGTTCACTGCATTATTTATTCTGAGGTTGAGGGAGGCAGTGCTGAGCCTTGCAGGCTAGGGTACCTGGGACTGTCAGATTGGTACTCACAGGAAGTCACCTGTACTTTAGACAGTAACTGACCTTAAATATTACAAATTTGAAACTGAATTTGAAAAGATGCACAGAGCCATCCATGAGTTAGCCAAACACAGCCTGCACTGCAGGCCAGACCTGTGTAGTTTTGACTTCAGCCTCTGGCCTACACAAGCCTGTCCCGTCTTTCCAGATCCCAAAGCCCAGAGGAGAAGAGAGCATTAGAGCAGGAACGGCTCCCATGTGCATGAGTGTTAGCCTCTCCCACAGAAGAGAGGGCCGTTGTCAGTGCAGAGGTGACCACCAGGGGTGTCCCCTGCACCCGAGGGCCTCTGGTACCAGGAATGGCCCTCAGAGCTGTGTGGATCAGCTTTACCACCCAGTCTGTCTCTGCTAGTTGACCTTTCCTCTTTACACATATATCTAGATTTACCACCCAGGGAATGACTTCACCGTCTTTTTGGAAACTGCCCTCCCTCTCCCGCCTCAGTGCCTGGCCCAGTCCAGGACGAACAGAACGTGCTCAACAAATTTCTAGGACTGACAGTAATTAAGGCACCTGAGCATCTTGGATTTCTGCATCCCAGTAAGACTGGACACCCATCAAGGCTGGCACAATGCCAGTTTCCAGTCTGCTTCAGGCCTTAGAATAAGGACAAACATAAATCATCCATCAGACCCAAAGCTTTCTGTATCCTTCCCTCCCTCCTCTCCTTCCTTCTCTTTTTCCTTCCCTTTCCCTCCCTTCTTCCCATTTCCTTCCTTCCTCCCTCCCTCCCTTTCTTCCTTCCTTCTTTCTATCCTTCCTTCATTCCTGAAGGCCATTCATTTCCACTCAGTACTTCCAGAGACAGCTGCATCTCCACTGCTTCCACCCTCGTTCTTACCACCTTGCTTCTCTCTTGGAATAGGACACACCCCTATCTTTGCCTTCTGGTTCCCCCAAATTCTACCTTGAAGTCAGTTTTCCACTCAACACTATGCCAAAGGCCCAGTCACTCCCTGCCTGACTTACGGCTTCACCTCCAGCCACCGTGGTCACCTCCTGTCATCCCATAGCCATTCACTTCCTCTGTGGCCTCTCAGTCCTAGGAGCACCTTTGTTCAGTATGGCTTTTGACGATGCCGTCCACTGACCTGTGTCCTTGTCTCTACTCTTCATGTGGTCTTTGCTTCCCAGCTACCTGCTCCCATTCACACATGCTTAGCCCAAAGGGGCTTTCCTTAGAATTGCAGAAACGTAGCTTCCCCATCCCCCCTGGTTCCAATTATTCTAGTCTGTCAGTCTTTCTCCCCTTGTGGTGCCATGTAGGCCTTGCAAAAGACACTGTATAAGGACAGAGACTGTATCTCTCTCCTTGGTGCTGGTGTCTCTTATGCTTAGAGTCACATATCGAATGGACCAGAAAAGCCTTTGGTTTTCTTGATGTGAAAGAATGGCAAACCAGAGGGTGGGGGCTGAGCAGGGTGTCTTTTCTTCCATGACGATGTTGGACAAACCGAAGCACACAGAACCAACTCTGTCAGAATCTTGGAAACAGCTCAACATTGTATATTAATTATGTGAATGACAAACAATAACAAGCACTCTCATCTGCCTCCAGAACAGTAGGAAAGCAGGTGGCACCGCACCACTGAGCTGAGCCCCACCCCCACCCCTCAGCCCAATCCCAGCATGCTGGCAGTCTTGGTTTTGAAGGAGCAGCCCCCTGATCTCCCACTTTGGGACTCTGCTTCTTTGAATGAAGGGGAGCAAACCAGCATTCAGGTCTGCTCTAACTTCTCCGGAGGAACCTGAAGGAGGAGTCTTTCATTCTGGTGGGCACTTCTCCTGAAGCTAGAGGTGCAGCCCAGAAACCCACAGACACCAGCAGGTGCTTGGGGCTAGCTTATGACAAAGAGGCAGGGGCAGGAGGCCAACCTGGGCTACAGATGGAATCGCAAATCTGCAGACTCTGTCTCAAACAAAACAGAACAAACACCTCCCCCCAAACCCAAACCAGACTGACTGACCAAAGACCCAAAGATGCCAGAGAGAGAGAGAGACTATCTTACAATTAGACCACCCAGGGCCTTCAGGAAACAAAGGCCTAGGAAACCAGCCACAGGTATGGCAGGATTTAGAGAGCCACACCCATGCCTCAGCTATCTGAATGCTGGAAAAGAACAAAAAGACATTAGGATTTTGTTTTAGGCTTCTCTGTCATTTAGGGCAATCCTTGCTGAGAGTGAGGGAGTGCCCCAGAACAAAGTCAACAGCAAACACCGACAGGTCCCCTTCTCCTTTGTGCGTAGGAGGATTCTGTGTACACATTTTTACTTCAGGCCATTCAAGGAAATCTATGTCAAAACATTAGCTAAACACAAGCTAAAAGAAGAGCCCAGTGTCCACACAGGAGTAATTGTCTTCCACAAAGTGACTTAGAAAGTAGTTTTTTGTGGTGGTAGTTTTTTAAATGGACAATTATAGTCTTCAACAATCAAAGCAAATGAGCAAAACCCAAAGAAAACAAACAAACCAATAAAACCCCCAGGAAGGGAGATGGGCTGATCTCTGCAATTAGAGCCTCCCGCAGTGAAACAACCAGTTGTCAGAGACAACAAAATCACAAGGCACTAGGGGACTGGAAGGGGCAAAGTTAGGAGACAGAAACTGACTCCCAAAGAACCAAAGAAATCAGATCTATTTGACAAGGGTTTAAAAGTAACTATCTTAAATGTGTTCTCACACCAAAAAAGAACTAATGTAAAACAACAAATGAAGAAAAGATATCATTAAAGGGAAATCACCACCACCACCACCACCACCATCATCATCATCATCATCATCATCAAAGACTCAAACAGAAACCCTGCTTGAACAACTTATAAGAAATGTTGAAAACCAGATTTTCCAGCCTTTCCTTCTCTTCCTTTTTGGAGGCAAGCTCTTGATGTGTAGTAATGATGATCCTCCTGCCTCAGCCTTCTAAATGGTGGGAATATAGGTGTGTACCACCACTCCCAGCCCCAAAGCAAATCTGATTAGGCAAAACAAACAAACAAACAAATGCATTACACTCAAAAGACAGGACAAGTAAAATGATCAGATTCTAAAATAAAAAAGAATGAAAAAACATGAAGCTGAGGATAAAGTGAACTAATATCATATATTAGAACCCAAGAATGAGGAGCCAAAGACAGGTGGATGGATGGACAGACAGACAGACGGGGACACACAGAAGGGGGTCGAAACAGGCAATGTGGGCAGTGGTTGGGCTGGAGAGGTGGTTCATTGTTTAAGTACACTGGCTGCTCTTCCAGAGGACCCAGGTTTGATTCTGAGCACTCACATGGTGGCTCACACACTCCATAACTCCATTTCCAGGGGATCCAGTACCCTCTTCTGGTCAGGCACACACATGGTTCACAGACATATATGTGGATAAGCACTTATGTACATAAAACAATAGAACAAAAGTGGAAAAGAGCCATGGTGGTTAGCAGTAGCCCGTGCTTAATTAAACATATGTGCCTCCCATATACATAAAATAAATAAATAAATCGTTTAAAAGAAAAAAAACTTTAAAAGGAGGGGGTGGGGCTGGAGCGATGCCTCAGCTGTTAAGAGCACTGACTACTCTTCCAGAGGTCCTTAGTTCAATTCCTAGCAACCACATGGTGGCTCACAACCATCTGTAGTGGGATCTGGGATCTTCTGGTGTGTCTGAAGAGAGCAATGGTATACTCATATACATAAAATAAATAAATCTTTAAAAAATATGGACCTCCAAGTTCAAGATTTTGATTATCAGCGAAGCACCAAATGTGGGAAACAATATGGAGAAGTGGAAAATGGAAGTCCTTGTGTGCCGTGAGTGGGAATTCTGCTGGGAAAACATGGGCAGACTCTCATCACTTATCACTGGGATCACTGTGGGATTCAGCAACTCTGCTATATTAGTTGTTCACCCAAACGGCCTGAAATCATGCATCTCAAAGATGCTATACTTTATTATGACAGCAAAGAAGAGTGAGGAGGCTAGACCTGAACCTGTGACCCGGATGGCATGAAACTCTAGTGTGGTGACATTGGCAGAATGTGAATAGCCGGGTAATCACATAGGGGCTCCTTTTGAATGGCACCATGGTCCAGTGACTGATGTCTGAGGATGTCCAGGGCATGTTTAGATGGCACTCACGAGGGCTGAGGGCCTACAACACTGTGCTAAGGTTTAATGGGTAGGACACTCTCTACTGCTCCAGCTGATGGAGAATTGTGAAGACTTGGCAAAGCAGATGTGGGAAGCATTGCTACCTCTTGTGGTCCACACAACTGCCCCATCAGCCTCACAGCCCCTCTGCTCCCTGGTTTTGCATCTACTATCCTCTTCTGGCCGTCTGATTGGCTGCCTACACCACAGGTTCCCACAATGATCCCTAATCCAGTCATTCCCTCCTGGGTAGCCAGGACCTTGATGGACAGAACTGTAGCTGAGGGGCACCTGCAGGCTCCAGGTAGCCTTCAGGTCTCAGCTCTTCAATGACTGTGCTCTGGTCCCAAGTCATAGGGTGCAGTAAGCAGTAACTTCGCCCCTGCAATAGCCTGCCTGGGTGTGTTGGCTGCAGCTCTCCTCTTGAGAAGCAGTGAGGTTGAAGATTGAATAAGCTGTGAAGGAGAGCGGTGTAGACTTTCCATGAGGAGCTCTAGGGGCAAACAGTGGGTTAGCTGTGGCTTCTTCAAGGAGCACCAAGCCTTTCCCAGTAGTTTTGAAGGTGGTCATGGAAGATGTGAGGCTATCCCCACCCCCAGTGTTGCCCTCTTCTTCTTGCTCATTGGCCAGTGATCATTCTCATTTTCTTTCTTCCCACCTCCCTTGTTGGCCAATTAGGATGTTGGGTCCATGTGCTTCAGCGAGTATATCATTAAATATGAAAGTAGAGAGGGATAGTGGTTTGAATGGTAGTCTCCCCTCAAAAGTATGGCTACCGGACATACTCTAACGAGTAGGGTCCCTGTAGGAGAAAGGGAGATACGGTTGAGATTGGAGTAGTGTTCTCACAAACGGAAGAGCACCCATGATGACTGGAAGCTGGGGTTGGAGGAGAGATTGTCACCTAGGCCTCCAGATCAAATTTGCAGCTCCCACACTGGAGCAATAATTTCACTGTTTCAAGCCACCAAGACTGTGGCGGTGTGTTACAGAGCCCCTAGACAAACACAGGACACAGGTGTCCGCAGAGACAGAGAAAGAAGAGCACGCTGGAGAAAATGGGATGGAGTTCCATTCAGGTCTGTCTAATGTAGCTGCTGTTCCAGCCTGCAGGGATGCAAGGGCCATTTAAAGATTCGGCCCTGCCAGTGGGTGGCAGGTGGGGAGTAAAGCTGGAAACCCAAGAAGGCTGGGAGGCTGAGCCTGGAAGATCAAAGAGAAACACTGGTTCATTAAAAATGGATGGTGTTGTCAATGGGGATTACTGCAGGAGATGGAAAGAGAGAGAGTAAACAGGCTTGAGATGATCTAAGAGGGAGAGATGCATTCTGGAGGAAGGGGAAGACCACACTTAGCAAGATTTAAACAGGTAAAGGGCTTGAATTTCAGGCTAGGCTAATAGGAAATTGGACAACTGATTGCCTTTAGGTGAGGTAAAGGGGTCTGGGGATGATGGTTCTGTTAAGGCCAGGACCTTCAAAGGCCAGACTGAAGTGTAAGGTAAGGGTCAGTTTATGGGACCTGGCAGGGGAGTGCTGGGTTTGCCATTTGTGTTATAATGAGTGGCAGGTAGTTTAAACTTTGTTAAACTTGGGGGCAATTTTTTTTCCCCAAGAAGAGTCAGTTTCATGAATATGCAGGGCAAAGGTCACAGGATTTGCTCATTTCTCAATGATGCAAAGGTGACATTTGGTGGAGATCCTTTCTTAGGCTAGTGGTACGCAGGCCTCTGCTCTTAGGTGAGCCCCTTGGCCCTCTGGGAAGTGAGAGCTTCTCCGTGGCTTGGGGTAGATACCTGAAGATTTTTTTTTAAAGATGTATTTACTTTATGTATATGAGTACACTGTAGCTGCCTTCAGACATGCCAGAAGAAAGTAATGGATCCCATTACAGATGGCTGTGAACCACCATGGGAATTGAACTCAGGACCTCTGGAAGAGCAAGCAATCAGTGCTCTTAACCACTCTTAATCTCTCCAGCCCATACCTGAAGAGTTTTAAGTTAGCATATCATAGAGACACTTGCAAGTTCACATTGATCATGGCATGACTCACAACAGTTGAGGTATGGGATCAGCCTGGATGACAGTGACAGGTACGTAGATTAAAAACAACAAACAAACAAACAGAACAGGGGCATATATATGTGATGGAGTTTCTTTCTTCAGAAAGGAGAATGAAATTAAATTCAGAAAGATCATCTTTCCTCTCTTATGAAGAATTTCGTTCATTCTTCTGTTTTTTTTTTCATTCTATTTGTTTAGAGAATCTAGATTTTAATTTATATGTTCTTATTAAATATATTCATGTCATATGTTACCATTAGGGCAGAGGCAGGGCACTTGCAGGAAGAAGTGGAAGAGAGGGGGCCACAGAGTGTGAATATAAAGACAGTACACAACACGCAGGTATACAATATCACGAGGAAACCCATCTCATTCTGTATAATGAGTATGGCTAATAATAAATAATTGGCATGCAGTGACAATCTTAAAGGAAACAGCATTAGAAGATTAGAGTCTACTTCAGGAAGTGTTTGGAAAGGAGACAGGGTGGGGCGATCTGGGGTTAGCAGACGTGGAGAGGGCAGGATGCCCAGGAGGAATGGGGAAAGCAAACAAGGAAGCACAGCCAGACACTTCACAGGCAAACATGTACACACGCCCACACCCCATGCTCACCGTGTAATGACTTCAGCCAAATCGTGTTCAACAGCAGAGCCTCCAGCTGTGTCTACAGGAGGCCAAAGCAACTGAGTGACTCAGCCAGTTCTGCTGGGGAAAACCTTCAATCCCAGCTGCTCTAGAGGCTGAGGCAGGAGGATGGTAAGTTCAAGGCCTGTGTGATATACAGAAGGAGTTCAAGAACAAGCTGAGCAACCTAGTGACATCCTCTCTCAGGCTGAAAAAAAAAGTAAGAAGATTGCTGGGGTCAGAAGTCAGTTGTAAAAGCTCACCCAGCATGAGCAAAGCCCCGGGTTCAATCCTCGGCAGCCCATGGCCCCCACAAGCCACACACACACACACACACTTGCATAACTCTGTAAACTGTTTTTGTTTTGCTTTGTTTTTAAGGATAGGGTCTCTCTGTGTAGTCCTGGCTGTCCTGGAGCTTGACATTTAGACCAGAGTGGCCTTGAATTGCAGAGATCCTCCCACTTTCTGCCTTCTAAGTGCTGGAATAAAGGCATTTGCCACCATGCCCAGCTACTCTGAAGTTTTTAATTAACTCAACTTTTAGCTGAACTAAGAGCTCAAGGAGTCAGTGTGTTATAGAAGTGTGATGTTGTGATTTATAGTAATGTATATGTATTCTTTATATGTTTATATTCAGGGGGTAGACTATTCTGAATTATCCAGGGTAGTTCAAAATGAACACAAATCCCATATATATGGGATATATATACATGTATATATATGATGGGATATATGAGAAACATATATGCATATGTAAAGTTTTTATGTATGATATGTATCACTGCTCCCTCTTCCTAAGACCTCACAGTTTCCTAAGTGAGAAAAGTCCTAAAGGTGGGCTATGTGGCTGATGACTCAGTGGTCACGGACAACACTGATTCCTGTAAATTTTCTTATGACCTCCATATGTACACCATGACACCCACACATATATAAACATACTCCTATACCCGCACTCACACATACATACACATAGTCATGCACATGTACAGATATACATGCATGCACACACTCATGCACACACTCATGTACACACACGTACACACACAAGCATGAACACACTTCCTACTTCCTAAAAGTGGAGGAAGATCTTTCATCAGTCATCATCACAAGCCCTCTCTGAAAGACTAATTTATGTTGACAGAACACCTTGGCAGTCTCCTCAGAGTGGCTGGCTGCCAGGGAAACCAGCTACATACTGGAGGGTTGGCATCACCAACTCCTTAGGGGCTGAAAGGTGGGCTGGAGGGTGACTTCACCACCACTGGCCTATGCTACAGTCAGTCAAGCCTACAGAACAAATGTTTTACAAAGCCCCAAGAAGAGGGCTCCAGAGCCTTAGCCAAGTGAGCATGGGAAACACCAGGAGGGGATGTGTCCAAGGCAGGTGAACTGACTCAACTTTGTAAACTTAGCACTAATTAGAGTCACATCAGGAGGTGGAAACCTGAGCTGAGGAATGCCTCTACCAGACCAACCTGTGGACGTTTTCACTGTGTAAATTGAGATAGGAGGGTTCAGCCTATGCTGGCACATACCATCCTTAGGCAGATGGACCTGGGCTATGCAGGAAAGGCAGCTGAGCAAAAAGATGCTCCTCACTCTTACTCTTGCCTCTCTTGCCTCTTGCTCCCCATCTCTCCTCATTCCCTTTCCCCCTCTCTCCACATAGTCATGGCTGGCCTCTACTCCTCTACTCTCTCCTTCTCTCTGCCTTTCTCTGCCTCTTAACTCCCCTCCCCATGCCCTAAATAAACTCTATTCTATACAAAAAAAGATGCTCCTCCTACTCCCCAGGTTGCTTGTTGTGGGTGTTTTAGCAAGCAAAGGAAGACAAACAAGAAGAGCTGGCAGGGATCCCTGAGACTAGCCACGCCCTGCCCTCCTAGTGCCTGACGTGTACCGTATGTTGCATACTTGTGGGCTGTTTTAGCCAATGATCGAACCTGAGGAGACCATGGTGTGTGTGTGTGTGTGTGTGTGTGTGTGTAAAATAGATGCTTGCACAAAAGTACAGATAACAACCTGGGCCATCGAGGGGCCTGTGGAGTGGAAGGGGTAGCATGGAATTAAGCCCTGCTGGCCTCTGGTTTCTGTTGACTCCTGGCAGACAGTGGTACCCAGCAATCTTCAGAGAGCTGCTTAGTATAGGAAAATCGCTAACACTTTTGGGACCCAGTAGTGGAGCCAAGGGCTGTTGGCTCATGTGGTTTTCCCACACAGGAGGGAAGAGCATGGGCTCACTCTAGTCTCCTCTCCAATTTGGGTACAACTAGGATCACATGCTAGTATGGATGAAGGCAGGAGCTCGGTGACGCACACAACCGCGGTCACAGCTGAGTGGCAGACTAGAATTGGAACCTGGGTCTGGTGCCCCAGTCATGACTCCATTCCTGTTCAGGATGAATGGATCTAGGTGCGCCTTAAAATCACAGAGCGATCTGGCTGCCATGAAGCATGTGCCAGGGGAACTAAGACACTGCAAAGGGAGGGTGGAGTAGCAAAGTCTATTAAGCGGCCCTCACCCCATAGAGTCAGCTGGACTCCATCTCCAGCCCAAGGTCTTCAGGAAATCTGCTGATGAGCTTGAGGGAGCTATACCCCCCATGATGTGTGTAAAACTATCATATGCTCATTTTCTAGGTGACAAGGCTTTGGCTTCTTATTGAGGTCTCAAACTGTATTCATTCCGATACTCTTGACAGAGAAAGCCACCCACATATTTTTTGTTTTGTTTTGTTTTGTTTTGTTTTTAGTAGCCATCTATCTTTCTAAATATAACACCAGCCACCCAGAGCCTGCAAATAAAGACTTCGAGAGGAACTTACATTTAGTGATATTTTAATATGCTTTGGTTTCCACTTTAGGGAATTTCTCTGCAGGTAGTTCTCTTACAGTTAAGGGTTCTAGAAAGATATAAAAAGCTTCTAAAAGCACGGTCAGAAACACCGCACATTCCCATTCCACATAGATCGTACTGTGTCCATATGATTCATCTGATCCCAAAGCTTTCTAAGCCTTGTGACTCTTTTTTTGTGTGAAGTTCATGAGTAGGAGCGTGTCATCTGCATAGGAGAAGTGTAAATAGATGTGACAGAGAGAGCCCAAAGTAGGGAGGAGGGCTGCTTTTCCTCCACACACACACTAGCCTGCCCAAAGCACCTGCTGGTCAGACCCCTCCAGAGAAAGATCACGAAGAGGACAGTCTCTCTCTCTCTCTCTCTCTCTCTCTCTCTCTCTCTCTCTCTCTCTCTCTCTCTCTCGCACGCACGCACATACACACACACACATTCCCTCTCACACATATACACTCATACATACTCTACAGCTTATTACTAAAACCTTTGTGCTCATGGTTTTAAGAAGTTATTTGCAGTTGGCAAGGGGAAGCCCTGGAATTGCCCATGATGTAGGTTCACATTGGGTTTCAGAGCCTGAGGATTAGAGGGCTGAGAATAAAATTTCTAGTCCAAGTCCAAGCGCAGGAGTGCATGGATAGCTATCTTTTCATTCTATGTAAGCCTATGGATTGAGTAAGGTATGTCCACATTGGAGAGGGAAGTCTGCTTTACTTCATAGTTACACACTGATCGAATGTAGAACACACACACACACACACACACACACACCCTTAGAATAATGTTTAACCAAATATCTGGGCACTGTGTGGTTCAGCCAAGTTGACATCCAACTTGACTCTCCAGAGATAGAAGGTCTACATCTTTCTTTTTCCTTCGACCCTGAGCATCCTTGCAGAGTAGTCATCTAAAGGCAAGTGTGTTCATCCACCTCCAGTCACTATAACAAATACCCAAGCCAATCAATTTACACCATCACTGTTCTGGCAGTGTCTCTCCATGGTTGGCTGATCCCATTGTTTACTTGACTGTCGTGAAGCAGGTTGAGGTGGAAAACTCAGGGTGAAGCCAAGGTACTCATCTGATCAAGGTGTGAGAAACCAGAGTCCTACTATCTCTTCAGAGGTGTGTCCCTAAGGACCTGAAACCTACCACTAGGCCCCACTTCTTAGCAGCCATGATGGGAAACAGCAGACACAGGATCCAACCTACAGCAAAAGCAGACTGCAGGTATAGATCAGGCTTGATCAGTGTCTGCTGGGTCCTGGGTTCCATCCCTAGCACCACAGAATAGAGAAGAGGAAGAACAGCTACGCAGATAATCCACACTTAGAAGGCAGTGGATGGCTGGTGTGCAGGAAAGCTCTTGGTGCTGTGATTGTATACGGCCTGCAGGTAAGATCTAACTGAATACTGTACGGAGAATTCTTGAAACTAGAAGAAAACTCAAGCCAAATGGCCCAAATCCCCAGAGAAGATGACTGGCCCATATAAACAGGAGTGCAAGGGAGGAGGCCTTGTACTAGATAGACATTACTTGGGAACTCTGATACTGTCACCAGGAACTGTCTCTCACCTTCTCTTGTGTTGGCTGCATTCCCAGACAGATTTTCCCATTGGGGGTGGCAGGATGGCAGCCAGGAATTCCAGGCTTATATTCCCACAAGTACAGGCCCAGGAGCTCAAGCGGTAGAAGGCCTGAGCATGAGTCTTGAGGTCAATGCCTGAAACATGTATCAGTGCTGAAATACGTCACTGTGGCCAAGAGGATGCTACATACTCCCATTGCTCAATCCTATGTGGTATGTCATCTGTGGCACCTGGTTAGAATCTGCTCCATTCAAACCCTGCAATCTAAGAACAGGACAGGAGCACTCGTGCCCCAAGATGTCATGGTCACCTTAACAGAAGAAACATGGATTAAAACCTGGCGACCACATGCAATAGTGCCTTCGCTAAGCAGATTTCTCAAAACTTTATCTCTCTGAGATGGTGGTTCTCCCTAGGGAAGGGTGACTTGTTCCCAGGATGAAAGAAATACTTTTATTTTCTACAGCTGGAGGTGCTGTGTGTGTGTGGGGGGGGGAACAGCTGGAAGCTGCTGAAATCCTGTGCACAATGGACAGTGCTCCTAAAACAGAATTATTTGGTGCAAAATGTTAATAATGTTGAGAAGGATAAGCCATGTTCTAAGACTGGGTATGCCGCCAAAATATCTGTGGTTCATCATCAGAAAAGAGGAGGAGATAGCCAGGTATGGTAATCCACATCTATAATGCCAGCAACTGAGACAGGAGGATTGCTGTAAGCATGAAGCCAGCCTGGACTGTCTCAGGGGTGGGGAGAGATATAGCAGGAGGGAGAGGGAGATAAAGAGAGGGGAAAGGAGGAAGAAGAAGGAAGGGGAGAGAGGGAGAGATCTGTGTGGTATGGTGGTACAGGAAGCATGCCTGTGTCTAATACCTATTTGTATTTCAGTGGGGACAAGGCACAGGTCCATTCTCACTTCCCTTAGCTTCAGCTATATCTATCTGGACTTTAGAAACAGCAGTTGCCAAAGGGACCATTTTAGATCCAAAGAAATTAGGCAGGAAAATCCCCGTGGTTTTTCTATAAATCAAGATTACAAACCACCATTTATATAGCTGGTGGTGAACACTGGAAAGGAGCAGCCAGTGGCTGAGGTTCTATCACACCCTGCACAGAGGAAGCCAGCCACCCAGCTGCTGTCAGAGCTTCTGGACCACTTGGAGCTTGCTAGGGCCCTCTCCCCTGTGCCTCCCATGTGTTCTGTGGGAAGGCAAGTGTCTTAGATACAGTTCCTGTTGCTGTGATTGGAAGATCAACAGCAACTTGGGGAGAGCAGAAATTAAATGTCTGCATCCCAGTCCGTCACTGCGGGAAGGAGGGGCGGGAACTTGAAGCAGGAACGGAAACAGAGGCCCGGAAGAAACACCGCTTACAGACTCCTTCCTCCTGGCTTGTTCAGCCTGCTTTCTTACATAACCGAGGACCAAGTGCCCTGGGGCATCAGCATCCACAACGGGCGGGGCCCTTCCACAACAATCATCAATGAAGAAAATGCCCCACAGCCTTGCCCCTATGCCGGTCTGCTGGGGGCATTTTCTTAGTTGGGATTTTCCTCTTCCCATATGAGAAGACCGGCTGTGTCAAGTTGACATAAAATTAGCCAGTAACTACTTAAAGGCCCTTGCAACAACCCATCATGGTTGAGAGCCACACTTGTAGTCTGAGCAAGTAGAACACCCAGCGTGCTTCTGGCTGCCCATGACTGAAAACCAACTCGAGGGGGCTGGAGAGATGATGGCTCAGCGGTTAGGAGCACCGACTGCTCTTCCAAAGGTCCTGAGTTCAAATCCCAGCAACCACATGGTGGCTCACAACCATCCGTAACAAGATCTGATGCCCTCTTCTGGAGTGTCTGAAGACAGCTACAGTGTCCTTATGCATACTAAATAAAAAAAAAGATTATTTAAAAAAAAAGAAAGAAAAGAAAACCAACTGGAATTGTTTTAAATAAGGCAGTGGTATACTATTACACTTCACACCAGGCTCAGGGCTTCTGATTTTACTGTGTGCTTGCCTGCTCCACTGGCCCCTGGCAAAAGTCACAGCTATCCCCTCCAGGTACCACATGGCCGTAGAAAGTGAAGAGCTCCTGTTCCTTAGAGATGCAGCAACGCTTCCAGTAACTTCTCACATTCTCAAGCCTTACTAGATAAAGGCAGGTCACACACACACCTTCGCTAACCCAGCTCCTGACAAACCAAGTGGGCTCACACTGGGTAGATCAGGAGGCCAGCCACTCTGATGAGAATGAAAATGGAAATCCATCCGATGGCTGTTGTTCCCATTTAACAGCAAGCGGATGCTACTCCTGGGCCAACCAAAGTCGTCTTCCCTATGAGTCAGCTGCAGAATGTGGCAACACTTCTGTAGTTAATGTTGCAGCTTTTATTCTAGGACAGACTACAACTGTGGCTCTCAGTGGGACTGGTTCAGCCCTGAGTTTTGAAGAGTTCACTTATGGCAGGTGGAAGAAGGGGAGCCAGGCATTTCTCTTGGTGTGGTGTTTGAAAGTATTTTTCAAGAATGGGTATTACTGGCTAGGTGTGATGATGTGCATCTGTCATCCCAGCACTTGGAAAGTGGGAGCAGGAGGAGCAGTAGTTCAAGATCATCATTGGCTCTTTACTGAGTTTGAGGTCATCCTGGACTACATGAGACCCTGTTTCAAAAGGCCAGCCTATCACCAACCACCCACCACCACCATAAAACAGGCATAATTAGGACCATTGCGGCTGGAAAGATGTTTCATTCATTAAAAGCACTTACTACTCTTTCAGAGGACTTGGGTTCTGGTCCCCGTACCTACATGGCAGCTCACGACCATCTGTAACTCTAGATCCAGGGAGACAGACAATCAGATAATCAGACACCTTTTTCTAGCATCTGCAGGCACCAGGCACAGGCACAGAGGTTGTGCATATACATACATGCACACAAAATATACCTATCAAATAAATCTTTGAGGGGTGGAGAGAGAGTGAATCAGGGCTTGGATTGTAGTTCAGTGGCAGAGTATTTGTAGGGCTCTGGGCCAGGACTGCACACACAGAATCAGAGTTGAAAAAACTGCCAGCAGGCTTTTGAAAAAGTTGCTCAAACGCTCTGCCTCAATAAACGCAGGGGTAGAGTTCTAATATGGAAAATACATTAGATGCCCCTAACACAGACAGAAGAATTTTTTCCCCCTTGTGGCTGGGTGGGGCATTTGGAGTGGAGTGAGGTGGAACATTTAGCTTCCAGTGAGAGACTGCCTGAGCTTTTCTTTTCCTTTGCCACAGTCCAGGAACTGAAGTAAAATCTCAGCTCGCTTGTGATGCATACCTGGCTGGAGCCCCAAACTTAAAAGAACAACAACAACAGCATATTCTTAGGTCAAATGTGGTGGTGCATCCTTTAATTACAGCACTTGGGAGAAAGAGGAAGGTGGATCTTTTCTTGAATGAGAGGCCAGCAAGGGCTAAAGAGTATGACCAGGCATCAAAAAGCATAGTGGTGGCACAGGCCTTTGATCCCAGTACTCCTGAGGCAGAGGAAGGCAGAGGAAGGCAAATCTCTGAGTTCAAGGCCAGCCTGGTCTGTATAGTGAGGTCCAAGACAGTCAGGGCTATACAGAGAAACCCCGTCTCAAACAAACGAAACAAACAAACAAATGTATATAAAGTAAGCAATAGATTATGAGGGTGTTTGTTACTGTAGCTAGCCTAGCCCACCAAAGGTGAAATACTTTCTAAAATCCACTCAAGGGAGGGCCAAGAAGTGAACTAAGATGCTGCTATGTCCCCAAGACTCCGGCACTAGACTAACAGTGCCCATCTAAAAGCTGGGAGAAAGGGGAGTTGGTATGAAGGTCAGATAAGAGGGGAAATGGGGTCAGGTGGTAATGGGGCATTAGTCATGAAGAGGCTTTGGTTGTAGTGTGAACAGAGGGGACTGGAGAACTACCAAGAGTGTAGCACTGAGGCATGGCATGATAAACAAGATTTCTGATGATCCCTCCAACTATGGTGGTAGGACAGAGGACAGGATGAGAATGAAGAAAGTCACCGAAGCAGTGCGGGTAAGATGCTGTCAGTGACACAGGGGAGAGTGGCTGGATTCTGGGCATGTTCCAAAAGGTACCAACAGCAGGGACTCCTGCGTTGGATTGAAAGAGGGATATAGGCTGGGCAGTGGTGGTGCACGCCTTTAATCCCAGCATTTGAGAGGCAGAGGCAGGCGGATTTCTGAGTTCAAGGCCAGCCTGGTCTACAGAGTGAGTTCCAGGACAGCCAGGGCTATACAGAGAAACCCTGTCTAAACAAACAAACAAACAAAAAAGAGGGATGTACAGAGGAGCTCAGCAAATGGAATCTCATGCAGTTGCTCCCATTGGGAGGTGGAAGGCAGAGATCAGGAGAGCACAGGAGTTTGCCATGTGCTTTGCAGACACGACCGGGCTAATGGAACTGCAGATGTACTGGGACAGACAAGACTGGAGGTAGCCAGTGATGCCTAAGCTGTGGATACTAGCAAGCAGACAGCATCTTTGTTTTCTGACTTGTAATGGGTACCACTGACTAGGTGATTTACAAAACACGAGCTGCTTATTTAAGTTTTTGCACTTCTGGAAGCTGGGAAGTCCAAGAGCACTGGGCTAGCATGTGGTGAGGTGGGGAGGGTAGAGGGAGGGTAGTACTCAGGAGACTGAGCAGATGTGAAAGCTCATTCTCTCTTCCTTTTACAGAGCTACCAAAGCCATTGAGGGGCCACTAGAGGCATGGATTCCCCTATTTCTAACTGACCACCAAAGTCACTACTTCCAAATACTATGAACTTGAATGTGAGGGCTACATGTGTAATATAGAGACATTGAGGGCAACATTCATACTGTGGCAGCCTCAAGACTGGATGGGAACAACGAAGGGCTGAGTAGAGACCCAAGAACAATCTAAGGGTGAGTTCTGCAGCCTCCATCAGTGATGGAAGAGAGGAAGAGCCGGGAGGGTAGGCTGACAGGCCTCTGTGTGTGTATATGTGTGCACGCGAGTGTGTGGGTCTAAGATTTTATCAGTTCAGCTTTAAAATAGTAATGACAGAATCACACCGGAGAGGCTGAGCCTGGTAGTGACTGGGTCCCTGAGCAGTCAGAGGAGTCCTACAAAGGCTGTCTCTCACTGCTGGGGGGGGGGGGGGGGGGGTGAGAGAGACAACCTCTAGCTGCTCAGTCTGCCAGGCTGGCTGCCTTAGCAGTCCCAATCTCATGCCAAAATCCTGGAATGTTCCTCGAGAGCCGCTGGTCCCTCCCTGATCCATGATGAAAGCCTGGAAATGTTGGTTCTGACCAGTGGAAGCAATCCGTGGCAACAATGGAGTAAATCATCTCCACAGCAAGAGGGAAGGGGAGGCCAAGCCAAGCGAATGGCTCCTCCTCGGCCACGCCCTTTGATCTGGGCTGCTACCTGAAGGCATGGCTGTCCTCATTCTGTCTTCTCATGTCAATCAAGAGCATCGAGACAGCTCTTCAGGTGAGGCTCCCTACTCAGGCGATTCAAATCCGTGTCAAGTTGGCATTAAAACCAACCCTAATAGACACCATCAGCTCAACAGAGGGACTGAGCAATGCCCCAGCCCACCCTGTCACTCACCACTGACCCTCCTTCCCTTGGGCACAGTAGGCAGGAGGACTCAGCCGCTGACTCCCCAACAGCTCCAGGGACTCAGCTAATGACAGACTGGAATCGTCTAATTCTTTCTGTGTCCAGCTGTCCAGGCTGGGTCTGTTCTAGCTGTCTGCTGGTATGCCAATTGCACAAACACATATGTTCGGGCCTTTGATCTTTGAGCACATCCACACAGAGATTTATCAAACGTTTGCCTCTTTCTGCCTCTTTGACAGAGGCTGATGTATCGGATGCGGCCTTCGCCTCCCTGCCTCTCTTGAAATATGAAGTGTTTGTGAATAACCAAGGTAATATTTAATATCCTGCCAACCAGCTTCCCGCACTTGCTAACAAATGAACTACATCCCTGCCAAATGGCCCACATCTGTCTGGCCTCCTCTGTGTGACTAAACACATTAGCATTAAAATGGCCCCTGGAGAATGCCAAGTATCCCTTTCTAGATGAGGGGACAGGGACAATTCTGAGGGAGCAGACCACTTCCTGTGGGGAACCCTTATTTGTGGCAGGTGTTTCCCTCCTTCTGGAGTGTCTGGGCACTAGCTGTCCTTGGTCCTGCAAGCGGGCTCAGGACCAGAGAGCCCCCACAGCAATTCCAGGCCACAGGAAGGTAGAGAGGCAGACTTTGCTGGCTTCCCAAGCAGCTTCCCTCTGAGACCCTCCAACTCCATGCATTCGTGCCTTGAGTGAGCATCAGAACCTTGCAAACCATGCTGTATTCTGAAAAGAAGGCTGCCTAAGTTCAAAGGCAACTTAATGATGCTCTCGCCTTTCAGACTTTGCTTTTTTGTTTGTTTGTTTGTTTGTTTTTGTTTTTCGAGACAGGGTTTCTCTGTATAGCCCTGGCTGTCCTGGAATTCACTCTGTAGACCAGGCTGGCCTCAAACTCAGAAATCTGCCTGCCTCTGCCTCCCAAGCGCTGGGATTAAAGGCATGCTCCACCACGCCCGGCCAGATCTGACTCTGAACAAGGGTTTGACTTGGGAAATCTTAGCAGGTGGTAAAAGGCATAGGCTGTCACCTAGACAATGACCTCATACCGAGGTCATCTGGGTCACCTTCACCTGGCCTGGCTGTTTCTTCTTTGCAGACAACTCAGGCCTGCAGAAGGACACGCCTTCCTGCCTTAGCTCTGGCATGAACCTAAGCATGAACCTAAGTCAGGCCCACTGAGGCCTGTAATGCTGTCCCAAGACTTAAGCTCATTCTTACTTGGTTTGCAATAGAAACTGTCCCAGCCTTCCTGTTCCCTACCACGGTCAGCAGAGTCTTTGCAGTTTTCTCTGGAGATGATACTGTAAGCAGAAAAGTAGATGCTTGGTGGCATCCCCAGCACCTAGAGCGGGATGTGGCCTATGGCAGGCAAGGGAATTATCTTTTCAGAGGCTCTAACAGCTTAAAGGGAGTGATCTTGCAAGAGGGTGGTGAGACCTACCTGACCCCTGGATCAAGCCATTCCTAAAACTGGGTGCTACTAGAATTTTCAACCCCAAGAACTACCCATTTCTTCTCTTGACTGAGTCCACTTCAGGTGGATTCCTGTCATGTGCAGGATGGATTCAGACTGAAAACAGGCTGGTCAAATAGTCACCTTACAGGGAGACATTCTGCTACTAGACTGGATAAGCTTCATGTGATTAGACAATAGGCTTAGTGGGGAGCCGTTTTTTTAATCCTAGTCTGGTCCTAGGCAGAGGCTTGGTGTTTTGAAGCGGGGTAAGTTCCAAACAGCAGTATGAGAAACCTGTGTCCGAGCAAGGATTTGGGTCAGGTTTTTACAACAGTTAACACCACCAACATCATATTAGTTACACTGGTAAGTAGGACCTACCATCCTGGTTTCATACACACAATGAGTACATCATCCTTGACCGCATCCATCCTCTCCTCTGCCCAGCCCCAGCCTCTGCCCCCAGTCTCCTTCCCGGTTTCTAGTGATCACTTGTCTACTTTCAACCTCTATTTTCAGGTGTCCACACTGACCCACACTTTAACAGTGAATCGAGGCTGCCTGTCACCCTGCCAGCACTTGTTTTGGGACCACAGCTGTTCTTGCTAGAGTAATATGGACTCTCACTGGTTTTGGTCTGCACTTCCCTGACAGCTAACTCCACTGAGCATTTCCTATGTCCTTGTGGCCATTTGTGTTCCTTCTGAGAACTGTCCACTCAGATCTTGGGGTAGGCAGGTTCAAAATAAACCTTCTCATTTTTTTTTTAAGATTTAATAATTTATTTTATGTATATGAATACACAAAAGTGTCATGAGACACACCAGAAGAGGGCATCGGATCCCATTACAGATGGTTGTGAGCCATCATGTGGTTGCTGGGAACTAAATTCAGGACCTCTGGAAGAGCAGTCGGTGCTCTTGAAGGCTGAGCCATCCATCTCTCCAGCTACCAGCCTTCCCATTCTTCCTGTTGAGGGGTGGGGGGATGCTCTGACTGAATTAACAGCTGGGGTTTTCAGCGTAGGGCTCAGGGTGAAGGTAAGAAGGGTGGGGAGAGATCTCCTGGGAAGCATCTAACAGAGGCACCTGATTGGTGAGCCAGGGCTACCATCAGCCAGCAAGTAGGAACTGTTGGGTCTCCAGCAAGCTGGGTCTTTATAGCAGGGTGTTGCATCAGTAGGAAGCTTTTTCCTTGAGTACCGAGTCACTCAAGGAGACTTGCCTAGGGTTGCCAGAGGTGTACATGTTGCAAACAAGCTTAGTGTATGCTTGATGGGGGTAGAGCCATCCCAGAGGGTAGCATGCTTTCTTCTTCTTTAGGTATGAGACTAGCAATAGAGGGTGCCTAGCACTTCAAGCAATAGAAGGGGACATCAGAAATGGCAGAGGAATGTCCTATGCCGTCAATGCAACCCCTCTGTCTCCCTAGCTGGGTGATGCAGTGAGCTGATAGGCTCACTTCTTCCACCAGTTAAAGAATGAAAAAGGGCAGGAAGGATCTGGTGCACACCAGGCAGCCGTGAAAAAAACACAGTCGCAGCAAACAGAATCAGCAGTTGTAGAAAGACATTTATTGGGGGTGAGGGGACACAGACACACAGAGAAAAGTCCCTCTGAACAGCAGATGGGGGACTTGAAAGGCTGAAAACTCCTGTCTTTTATCGAGCCTGGGAATTTTGAAAGCTTCTGAAGCCTTCCTCCTCTAGAAAGCGAGGGTGGTGGATGGGCCCGGAACTGCTGTGTGACATGCCCTGAGAGCAGGTCTTGAACTTGTTGGGCCAGTCCATCAGGAGAGTGCCAGCCTGCCTGTGGGAGACAAAAGCCAAGGAGGCCTTTGTTTTAAGCTGCCAGGCTTTTGTCTCAAATCAGGAGGGCGAGGAAGAAGCTGGCTGTCTTGGGAACTCACTACCTTTATTACCTTAACCATGGCTCCTCTGTCTGCCCACCAGGGAGTCCATATCCCAGGTTCTTTATCCAGTCAAAGACCCAAGTCAGGTCTGAGTGGTTTCCTAAAACCCTTGCCCCCCAAACCCCTTTGTCTGTCCAGATTCAGGCCTGGTATTTCTCAGCTGCTTGCTCCATTGTGTGGGCTGAGTTTCCTTCCTACAGCCCTCACCTGATGCTGCTGTTTTCCTGGTCAATCTCCTCTGTGGCTCCCTATTACCTCTGGGTAAAGTCTAGGGCTGCTTAGCTGCCTGGCAGCTGGGTCCCTCTGCTTCTCGTTTGACTCCCCTCCCCCATCCCTGCATGGCTTTTAAGACTCCAGCCATGCTCAGCTGTTCATACTTCAGGCACCTGAGCTCCTTCTCCTTCCTCACCTTTGTTCCCCATCCTCTGGCCCAGCCCAGTGCCCAGTATTCAGCACGATGCGGTACCCGTTGCCTAGGCTCAGTTCTTTTGTGTAAACAGAAAGCAATATAGTTGATACAATACTGGACTACACTAACAAAGGAAAGAGCTGGAGGCCTGACTGAATTCTGAGTCTGGCTCACATTGCCTTGGAGTTAGGGCTTACAGCCAGACTCACCTGACTGATAGGTGTGAGCCAAAGACAAGGAAGGACAAAGTCAAGAGATGGAATCAGGATCACGGTGAAGCTGAGCTCTGAGGCTTAGAAGTGGTTATAGTCCACTTGGGGAAAAGGACCCTTTCTACTTTCTGTCCTCCCAAGGCTTTAATTGTCCCTGAGAGCACACACACCCTGAGATCCAGCTTGCCACTGCAAGGCACCTCTGATAATCAGTGGCTCAGGATAAGAATGAGGGAATGGGACTTAGTCCACCCCACCCTCTCTGGGTGTTTAGGGCTGGCTTTGTTTGCTTTGGGCTTTTCTCTTTGTGTTTGTATTTGTTGGGGCAAGGGAAGGGGGAAGGCCTTGTTTGTGTTTGCCTGGATACTCTTTTGAGTTGTTTGTCTTAGGCATCTCACCTCCCTCTGTGCTGATAGGGTGGGGAGGGAAGGCTTACTCAACCACACACTTTCCTCTCTCTGTTCCCAAGTCCTCCTGCAGTGCCCCCTGGTGTTGCCTAACCGAGAGACCTGCTCTTCTTAAGACCTGGAACTTCATGGCTTCCACTGAATGGAAGAACCACTGGCCTTGGTGTTCTCTCTGCACCTGGGGTTTCCCAGCCCTTGGCTTTGTCTGCTCTAGCCACTCCTCCCTTGGTCAACTTGGAACGCTCCGTGTCAGCTGGCAGAGGCATGATGCTGATTCGGAGCACTCTGGAGATGAGAGAGCTCAAATTTGGTGGTGGTTGGGCCTAGTGTTGTAGGCCTGTAATCCCAGCACTTAGGAGGCATCCACAAGATCACAGTTCAGGACAGGGCGGGCTGGAGTGCGTTCAAGGCCACTCTAGGCAACTTAATGAGATGCAGTCTCAATGTTCATGATACATTCCAGTGTAGGGTGAGTGAGTCAGTCTTGGGGATGGTTACTGGTCTTCTGTATGCCCAGTACTGGAGGTAGAATGATGTAAACCTTTGTGTTTACAAAAAAAGAGATCATGAGATACATCGACCATGTCTACAAGTGATGAGTGTTAGGAAAGAAGATGCTGGGGGGACAGTGAGGCAGTTGGAGCTGGGCTGGGGCTGGGTGCTGCTTGGTGAAAGGAATACTTCCTAAGGTGTTATTTTACTGAAATTAAGTGACCCAGGAGATGAGCAAAAAGGAGGTGGGAAATCTCAGGACGGGGAGGAGGAGGCTAGAAGGTATGGAAGCAGGGTGGTTCTGGGATGGAGCAGGGTCAGATCATGTGGGCCTGGCAGCCATGATGAGAACTCTCTGTGTTCTATCCCATCATGAACGACACCCCACCCCCCACATGTGTGCAGGTTGCAGCACTGAGACATAGTGACCAGGGTGTCAGGATTATTCTGGTTACCATGTTAAAAAGCCTAGGCAGGGGTGAGGGTACAAAAGGAAGATGCCTTAGGAAGCTTGAGAGGTAGTTACAAGTTGGTGAAGGGTGACGAGTACCGCACTGATGCATATGACCAGGCCAGCCAATCAGAATTTAAGTCTGGAGTCAGATGCCTTGTCTTTCAAACGTTCTGCGATGAATAGGATGGGTCTATCTACCAAGGGAAGAACCTGACATCAGAGGTGAGTATTATAAGCTCTTTGATCCAGAATGTTATCTTCATTTCTTAACAGTTGGTTAGGAAACCTCGGCTAAAAGATGCTAGGAGTGTAATCTGCCTGGCATAAGGCTACTTACACTTGGGGTTTGCAAGGCGATCTTTTTCAGGGCCTCTTTAGGAAGTAGCTTAGCAGATATAATTGTATTTAAAAAGGCTGGTGGGGGAAGGCCAAAGTATCTGAGTCTCATCAAGTAGTAACACTGCTTTACATAGGTCCTGGGGAATTCGAACTAAACTCTTCATGCTTGTGTGCAGGGAGACACGTTGGAGACACTTTACCCAAAGAGCCATCTCTCTTGTCTGAAATTTGGTTTTATTCTTTACAGATGGGCTTACTAAAACAAAAAGAAGTTGTCAGAATTTTCTCAAAGTAATATAGAAGTACGGGAGAGATACTTCCATGGTAATAGTGTATTTGCTCTTCCAGCTTTGGGGATCTGAAGCTGTCCTCTGGTGTCCTCAGGAACCCAGACACATCATACACACACACACACACACACACACACACACACACACTAAAAATACATTATAAATTCTGCTCAGCCTATGATGGGATTGTGACTCAGTAAACTTATCATGAATAAGCTGAAGATACAGTAAATGCACGGGGTCTCCTACCCACTGCCTGTGACAATACCACGGGAACAGCAGTGTCTGTTTCCCTACAGGTCTGTGCTGACTTGAGAGTCACAGCTTGCTGTCACTGCCCAGCACTTGGCAGCCCTGGAAAGGTTCAAGATTCAAACTTCCCTATAAGCTTCTATTTGGTATGCATTGTTTCCATACTGCAGAGAAGCTCCAAATCCCAAGTCCAACCACTGTACCTTCTCCACCATGTCAGAGTTTTCATAGAAGGTATAAGTCCTTCCACATGGGGCACCTGCATCTAGCCGGCATCACACATTACGGCTTACTCTGTGGTCCCAGGACTAGGGGCTATCAATACAGGAAGGTTCTAGGCCTAGAAAGGTAGAGAAACACTTGCTCACATGAGCCCAGCCTTTCAGGTTTTGGTCTGAGTCCCTAAGGCCTCATTGTTCATGTTCCCCTGGACTGTAAGATCTCTAGTGGGTAGGAATCATAGGACACTGGACTGCAGAGTGCCCAGAAAGACAGGCCAGGCGTGAGCCATGATGTTTGTGAGAGCCGAGATGTCTGGTGAGTGAGGCCACTTGGAACACTGGGAGTCCTCAGGGGAAGTTTGCCAATAGCCTGGTGTGGGGCTCTACATGGAAGATGGCTGTGGAGTGCACTGGAGAATACAGTGAGGTCTGAGTGTTAAGAAATGTAGTCATACCTCTGAGAGGCCCTGAGTAGGAGGACAGGATGGGGAGGCCCTATGGAAGACTAAGAGTAGAAAGCAGTCGGCAGAGACTGGACTGCTTTGAGAAGATGCTAGGCACGAAGATGTACGTTAGCATCCCAGAACTGTAAGTACTGTGACTGAGACAGCTGTGTGAAGAAGAAAGTTGTGTTTGGCTCAGGATGTTGGGAGTTCTCAGGCTACTACGCAAAGGCAGCTTGTCCCGAAGACAGTCTGTGGCAGATGAATGCTGCTATCTTATACCAAGGAAGTGATTGACAGGAAGGCATTGAGTCCTATCATCCCTTCGTGGGCTCCTAAAGGCCAGAAGACATCCTCCCAGGCCCCGGGTCTTAGAGGATCCATCATGCCCACCATAGTCTGGAGATCAGGCAGTTACCTTTGGATGACATCCTAGATCCAAATAATAATGGCAGCGATTAACAGATAAAGATAATGTAGACTGTACCAACAGCAGAACAGTCACATAAGAACAGTGAAAGTGTAACATCTGGAACAGTATGGAGAGAAGCGGGTGTGTGTGTGGGGGGGTAGCTTCTGCTGAGTGAGGTAAGCCAGGCTTGGAAAGACTAACATCATGCAATCTCATCTCAATGTGCGCTCTGCCCTGTTGCTGTAGTTGGTGCCATGTAACTGCAATCCCAGCATGTGGGAGGCAGACACACATTTGGGACACAGGGGCATCCCTGGGCTACCCTGTCTCAAAACCACAACCACAACCAAACCAAACCAAAGGAAAATAAAAACTATTTAAACACAAAACTGGAGGGTGGCTGGCTGGCTGGCTGGCTGAGGCCAGGAGTTAGGGGAGACAATGGCCAAACAGGGAGGGAGGAAGGGAGGAGCATTATTTATTTATTTTTAAAACACTGTACTGTGTGGTAAATACAGTAAAAAATAACATACATTTCGAAGACCACTAAACCTCAAATATCACTATCATACAGTGATGCCCACTTGAGGCAACAGTTATGCTATGACCTTGCTACGTGGTTCATAAATCACATCACTCTGTGCTCTACAAACAGATACAAGTATAATTTGTCAATTTCCAGCTAGGAAAAATAAAAGAAGGAAGGAGGGATGAGCTGTAGCTGACAGCTAGCTCCTGGAGGAGGGATCAGGTGCTGAGCCCCGTGGGGCTCCGGACGACTGGGTAACACAGGACACGTGCTCCTGTTCTTTTAACTGTTTTATTGCAGGAGGAGAACCAACACACTTTACAGACTTAAAGGCTGTGACAAGTCCTAGATGCTCTTTGCAGACGTCACCATTCCCTGTTCCCACAGGACACAGCCAGGAGGTAATGTTTCAAAAGGTAGAAAGAGGTACCAGGCACGCTGTCTGCAGGCACTCTAGACACCATCCTCCCTCACCCCCCTTTTGTTGTGGTGCTTAAGTTCAAACCCTGAGCCCAGAGCTAAGCAAGTGCTCTCCCTATGGCCATGGCCAAAGCCTTCCTTCCACATCTTGAGAGAACAGTCCAAATTCAAGAACCGTTTTTCCTGTGGCTTCAACTCCTTGAGGGAACCCTGACAGGGAGCAGCACCTTGCGAGATCAAGGAACACAAACACTGCAAGCTCCACAATTTTAAGGCAACATTGCTCTCTGTGGACCTGGGGGAGTATACAACAGACCGAAGACTTGCAGGTACCTGCATTTTGTATTAGAGGCCATGAAGTCCCAGAACTGGACCCATGGCCACTAGGAGCCCTGCTGGCCCTCTCTGAAGTGGTAACTGGGCATAGAGGCCAATTTCTGAACTCAGGAGGCACCAGTATGGAAATGTGGTTTACATTAAAGAGATAAGCGGGCGCAAAATGGCTGCTGAGCTAGCTCACCCTGTCCCTTGGGTTATGCTGAGTGATGCCTTCCAAAAAGAAATGCTCAGACCACGCCTGAGAGGATGATGAACACACCTGTATGTCCTGGGGTTTCTGAAATCCTGGTATGGAGTGGGACTGGAAGTGACGGTGGGTGCTGGCAATGCAGCCTGGGATTCTGTAGGCAACCGTTTGGAATCCTCACTCTTAGAGAGCAGCCCAGGTTGGGTGCTGCGTTACTTGAGGGAATATATGGTTGAGAACAACGTAGAGTAGAGAGAGTTAGTCAGGCCCCATCTCACTGGCAGAGAAGGGGTGCTGTAGCCACAGTATGTGTTCTTCTGAGGCAGTGTGTGAGAGCTTCAGGATGTGGAACTACAGAGTCACAAGTACTCACCTGTTTGAGCAATGACCACTGTGGCCTCCAGGTGGTGTGTGTGTGTGTGGGGGGGCTGGGGTGGGGATGTGGGAGGAGTATGTGCATATACATCATGTGGGTGAGAGAACACAGGGCTAGAGGGAAAGATGCATAAAGACCTTCGAGGAGAAGAAATATT
>NW_022196911.1:59159984-59164732 GCF_008632895.1 Mastomys coucha
TATGATAGTCCCTTTCTTATTTGGGAAGCAGTTTGGATATTAATATTAAAAGGACTGGTAAGTGACGATGACACAGCACCAGATGATCTGCCACCAGCTGATACCATCCAATTCTCCTTTTGCCAAAATCACCAAAATACCCTTCCTGCTGGCTCAGGGCAGTGCTGTATGTGTGCCTATCTGCACGTGTCTGCTCTCATGTTCCCCACAGACTGACTAGCTTTCAGCTCGGAGCCTCTCCCTTGTCCCCCTCCTGCCCAGGCCGCTGCTTACAGGTGAGCATGAGCAGCAGGAGCAGTGGCAGGTGCCACAGGCTGCAGAAGAACAGTTTCCTGGAGCTCTTTCGGTCTGCATCCATATAGAAGCGGAAGCCGAGGTAGGAGATGTACAGGTTGATGGGGAGGGAGATGATGGGGAAGACCCAGGTGGTAATGTCCAGGACCGGGGCAGCAGTTGACAGTGCTATCAGGGCCAGGCAGTGGCGCAGTGCCACGCGCCGGCAGAGGGCTGGGTGGGTGACGGACATCATGCAGTAGCCTCCTCTGGAGTAGTCTTCACGGAGGCCCCAGCTCAGGGCATTGAAGTGCGGGAACTGCCAGGAGTACAGGATCCCTCCCAGAAGAAGCGCTCCTGTGAGGAGGTATGGGGAGGAAAGCAGTTAGGTGCCAGCAGACATCTCCAAAGCAAGGCTCTCTCAGCCTCAAAGTGAACTTGGGAGGCCTGTGCTCAGGTGACCAGCAATCCGCCTGTCTTAGTGTGCTTGCTATTGCTGTGATAAACACCATGGCCAAAGACAACACTAGGAAGAGCTTGTTTCTGCTTACAACTCTCAGGTTAGAGGTTGTAGCAGGAACCCAAGGAGGACCCTGGAGGCAGGAACTGAGACACCATGGAGGAACACTGCTTGGTGGCTGCTTTTCATGGCTTGCTCAGCTTGCTTTCTTATATAACCCAGGACCACCTGACCAGAGGTGGCACTGCACCCAATGAGCTGGGACTTAACATATGGATTTTTAAATAATAATAATAATGATGATAATGATGATGATAATGTTGTCCCAACAGAACTGTTTACAGTCCAATCTGATGGAGGGAATCCCTCCATTGTGTTCCTCCTCTCAGATTATCCTAGCTGGCCCAGTAGTACCCTTCCCATAGGAGGGATTCCCAAGGGAGAGGCTTGCTGGAAATAACGAGAGAGGCACTTTCTAGTTCATTAAGATAAAAGTCCTGGTACCTGTCTCAGTGACACACATAGGACACTTATCTTAACACCGAGTCCTCTTGGGAACTGGAAGGCAGGCAGGGAAGGCTGGAGCAGCTGAAGGAGCAAACGTGGTGACCCAAACTTCTTCGTGTTTTGATGGAAAATACAGCTAACTGCGACTGTTAGGTGGTGGAGATTCTCAGGGCACAGGGTGGCTGGCCTTAAGGCTCCCCCACCCCCACCCCCGATCCCCCACTCCCGCCCCGAGCTTCACGTTTGGGGAAGACTTAGTAGATCTCACGAGCTGTTTTGGATCCTCGGGGCTTGGGTTGAATATGATATACAGTAATGACAGCCATAACCTGGGGTGGGGTTATGACAAGAGCAGGAAGTGTTCTGTCAAGAAAAACTCATTGTGGCAACAGAACCAGGGCATAGGTGAGGGGAGACAAGAGGGCACAGGGGAGGGATGGTAAGGCTCAGAGCTCCAGGTGCGTTTTATTCTAAAAATGCCAAGAAGGAACAAACTTGACAGGGTTAAAACGGCGGCACGGGGGACTCCTTCTCCAGTTCAACCCCTCACTGTCCCCCAGCCTCTGGTGTGCCAACTGTAGCAGTCTGTGTGGTGCAACTGAACATTTTGGCTGTGCTTCTACTTAGAACAAGAGAGCTCTGACAGAAGCTCGGTTTTGGAAGAGCAGCAAGCTGTTGTTTTGAGAGGAAGCTGGTATAGGTTTGGCTCATGTCACAACTGAAATCGCTTTAGGACCCACAGCTTAATGGACTGCAGTCAGAACCACCCAGGGCTCTCTGCCAGCTGCGCTTCAACTGCTTCTGATCACAGGAGAGAAGGAAAACACAGCACTTTCTTCATCAAGATAAGGTGAGTTGGGGCAGGAAGGCCTGAGTCAGCTAGGCTGTACCGGGCCACCTCCTCTGTGGACTGAACACTGTGCTCTGCACACCCCTCAGTCTCACCCCTCCAAGAAGCCCATTTTTATTGGGCAACCTGTCTTCCCCGACAGCAGATACCAACTGCCTGCCAGGGGACACGGTCAGCTTGCTGGGGAGAAGGGGGAGGAGGGGCTAACGTTTCTTTGCTGGGCTCTGGCCAGGGAAGGAGACAACACAAATGGAGTTACAGTCTGTGGGAAGTAACACCTTAGGGACAGGCAGGACTTGCAGGCCATAGAGAGAAGGCACCTCACTTGGCCTGGGGAGCGAGGATGGCTTTGAAGGGAGGAAAAGATTTGAAACACAGAGTTTGAGAACAAAAGGATATGAAGTTAAGTTGAGGGGTTTTAATTAAGGTTTACGGTGAGCTGCCACCCACTCATTCATGAAGTCTCTGTTCTCTTCCTTTCTTCCCTTTTCACCCTCACATTTTTAGAGACTGCATTCCATTCTCAGGCCAGTTTGGGCTGGAATTCTCTATGCAGCCCAGGGTGGCCTCAAACCCAAAGCAATTCTCCTGCCTTAGCCTCTCGAGTGCCAGGATTACTAGCACATGACACTATCCCAGGCTTCTGCTTCTTTTAAACAGGCATTCTCATTTTCTTAGACCTACCTGGGAGAAACATCAGCTTCCCTTTAATCACAGTATCGATCTATGGAGCAGCTGTGCATCTGTGGGAGTGGGTCTTTAGGACAGTGAATTTCTGAGGTTGTGCTGCTCAGCGATAGCTATACCAGAGCACAAGAATCAGTTTGCTTAGGTGAGAGACAGAGAAGTGCATACACAGTGCATGTGTGAACAGCAGAGAATGCTGGCCCAACCACAGACCTGCTCTCAGCGCTGTCTTCCTAGTGACACTTGGCAAGATTTTTCAGTTCTCTTCAAAACTATTCATTATTACTACAAGAAACAGATGTGGTGGGGAGGGGGTCTCCCTCATTTCTATCTCTTCCCAGATCCAGAAATGCTCTCCTGTCACTATTGACAAAGGAAGCTCAGTAATTCAGCCACACAGTACCTTCCCAGAAGGGCGAGGACCCTAAAGTAGGAGCACTAACCCAGGGCAAGTACTCTCACCAAGATAATTCCTGTGGGGATGCCTGGTGGGCACCTACTACCCTTACTGAAATCCATCCACTGGCATTCAGTACCCATACAAGGCCTTAGTAAGGATTACAAACCCCACTGTGGTGATAGCTGGGGCTGGGTTTGGTCCAACAGGCTCCTCTCTAAATGTGGCCCATGAAGCTCATCTGCTCCATGGCTGGTCACAGTTGCGCTTTTAGGGTTGGACAGCTGAGGAAGCTGGTTGAAGCAGAGCTGTTCCAGAGCTCCAGGGTCACAGGCCTTAAAGCTTGTTTTTTCTTTCTTTCTTTTTTTTTTCTTTGAGGACTCACATGTGTGGTTAGCCATAGTGCAAAAGACTTCTATGGAGAGACAGATAAAGGGAACAGGAAGTGGGGCTGGTTTATTAACCATACAGGAGAGACAAAAGGCCACATTATAAGTCCTCTGACTAAACAAGAACACCAATGGACGTTTCCAACTTCTTTGCAAGGGACTTGGGAATAATGAGGCATATGTGTGGCAGGCGCCTGGGGGTCTCTCTACCTTGAGGTGCTCTTTCTCACCTTCCACCACAGACTCTGGAGAAGCTATGTTTGAAGGGTAAGAAGTACAAAGCTCTCTGACCCTTCTCTGTCTACCTCCTTACAAGTTTGAGGCCTCCACAGATTCTTTCCAGAAGCTAAATTCCCCTTGGCTCACATCAAAGTCCTACTCATCCTCCACTGTTCCCTGGCATCACCAGTGCAATTCCTGTGGGCATTCTGCACTAGGCACTGTGCACCACTGGGGCTGTCCAGCCAAGGCCTGCTCTATCATCTCACCCAGGAGGCACTGGCTTGGTACCCTTGAAGCTAGAACCAGTTCCAGCCGGAAGTGAGATCAACAAGAACTGAACAAATGTAGCTTGTCTGCAATTATACTATCAGCAACACACGTACAGCCACTTTCTTTCACAGCCTTTTCTGTTCTGAGGTCGAACACCGGGTAAAAACGTAGTGTTCTAAATAGCCTTTGCTAATATTTCCACAAAAGTCAGACTTACTTTATTTTGTCTTTGAATTACAAAGATGAGGGTTTATTGATGGTTTGGTGGTATGGGCCTTTAATCCCAGCACTTAGGAGAGAGGCAGGCAGATTTCTGGAAGTTCAAGGCCAGCTTGGTCTATACAGTGAAACTCTGTTCTGTCCCACCCCCACCAGCCCCACAAAAGAAGGAAAAAAAGATGCTGTTTATCTTAGTTAAGTCCTGCTCCGGGCCAGTTAAGGTAACATCTCAGGAACAGACACTGCTGCGTCTGTCTGAGTCAAGCGGAGGCAGGATTTTAAAGGAAATCTTTTCAAATGCTTGGGTTCATCAGTGCCGGGTATTTAGTAAGCCTTTCATAAATATTTGTGGAATAAATGAGTGAAGGAATCCCCTCTGGCTCTCTTCTCTCATCTGGGACTACCGGAGGTAAATAACATGGAAAGTGGTTAGGGTTTGCAGTTTACCAGGGAGGTTAAAACAACTCACTTTTT
>NW_022196911.1:59164742-59214190 GCF_008632895.1 Mastomys coucha
CATCCATCTGCCAAGTGTCACCCCCTGATAAGAGCCCATTTCTGAGTCCTCATTTGTAACTCAATGCTGGTCGACATAATTAATGTTTACCCCACAGCACCTGAATTACAAACCAGACTAACAATCAACTCAAAGACTCTTACCATCTTTACCATGAAGGAGGCTCAATGAAGACTGCAGAACAAGGGGTCTCTCTAGCTTAAGGAAATGACAGCACAGAGTCCCAGCATCTCTAAGAAATGAGGTGATGCAGGGAGGTGGCTTTGGAGGGGGGAGGGGAAGGGAGCAAGCCTCAGATAAACAGTCTCTGGAGATAAACCCTGCTGAGACGCCTAATGTGTATGGCTCCAGCCGCTTACTGGGGGCTGGAATGTCAGCAGCCAGCCACTTATCTGAGCAGGCCCCCAAGGGACTTCTTCACTGGGGTTCCAGCAGGTCACTCTGCCACTGCCATCACTGCTCCCCAAACCAAGTGCTTCAGCTCCTGAAGCTGCAGGTTAGCCTGATCAGCAGCTGGAAACCGCCTTCCTGAATTCTATCTAGCCACAGAGCATTTTTAATGTTCCTGCTTTAAAAAAATTAATAAAATAAAGGCAGGATGACTGGGTAGGAGGGAGGAAAAGGCCACGTCTGAAGCCGAGGAAAGTGGGCACAGGTAAAATCCCACCGTAAAGGCTTTCTCTGAAGACAGAAGGGCTTTGTAAAAGGCAGGCACCTCCCCCCCCCCACTCCCAGCACACAGAAGCAGTTGGCTGCTGCACCCTGACGGCCTTGATATGACAGCCACAAACAAAGCCTTTGGCTGTGTGGCTGGGAGAGAGCTGAGTGGTTTCCAGTCCTCCATGCAGCTATAAAATAGCAAGTATCAAGAACAACTGACATTTGTTTAGCTTTCACGATTCTGGCCTGCTAATGTGCTTAATCCTCTTCATCACCCCCAAATCCCACCTCACTTGTCCTGTGATGGACAACAGCCCAGCCTAGGCAGATCTGAAGCTGCCAGGACCTTCCCAACCAGAGCACCCTGAACACAAATTCTTGTCCACCATTGGAAACAAAGGGGGGTCGTGCGGGGATCAAAGTAGTTGTGGGAAAAGATTCAGAATCCCATGGGATATATTCCCTCCATGGTTTTTGTCCTTGCAGGAGAGTGGAGGCCAGTGAAACACTTCATTGCCCAGCAGCCTGTGATGGGCATCACCCAGCCCCATGCTAGTACAGAAACTACAGACAAATCCATGCTAACAAGGGACGGAGAGTGCTTCTGGACACGCTCCTTGCCCTTTCTCCGTGGGTTACAGTGACACACAGGCTCCTCAAAGCCACTGTCTTTTTTACACACTCCTCTCTACAGGAAGGGCCACAGGCCACAGGACTTACACTTCACATGCTGGCAAGCAGCTTCTCCAGTCCTGACTTCTAGCTACTGAGCCTAGCTAATTTTCTAAAGAGGGAGACATGGTCAGGGTCACTAAAATGTTGGTGCTGGCTTATGTGGGCACTTATTTCTAGGGTGGGGAGTGGGAGGGGGGCAAAAGAATGGAGAATATTCAGTCAATCTGCCTCCCTCCAAACAATCTCTGCCTACCACCAATTTGTTGGAGTTAACAAGTTCAAAAGGTGATCAGACTGATGCCTCACTGAAATACTGACCAGGGAGGATGAAGGGCAGGCCTAGGATGGGTAGTCTTATAAAAACAAAAAGCAGCAAGTGTGAAGCGGAGGGTGTGGGTGGTGAGACAACAGTGAAGGCAGGCTCTGCAAACTCACAGGAGAACCTGCTGCACATCCCTATGTAAAACACCCTAGCACTCCAGACTTTGCTGGTGCAATCGTCATGGTCTTTACCATCTTTTACTGCACTACCAATTCCTCCGCAGGTGTCACTACGGGCCAGGGCCCACACAGCATCATCTCTCTGGTTCTCAACTAATAGGCTCACATTCCTTTAAGAGTCAATTGGCCTCTAAAGTCTTGAGGGACTCATCTGGGGAGGTGTGGTTAGTCCACACCCACAGAAAACCCTAAGCTAAGGCTTAGTGATATCTGTCTGCCTCACCTAGAAGCTCAGACATGGTTTTCAAGAGGTCGGGTGAGTCTTAGTCAGTTTTGTATTTCTAAAAGCCAAGCACACAGTAGGGCCTTAACACCTGCTCAGTGAAGTGACTATGGGCATTAGTTTGTTAAGAGGGTAAACTGGCAGTGCCTGGTTTGAGCTGAGCAGTCTCCCAGCTGCTCCTGCTTCCTTAATTCAGTATCCATGTGACTTCCTGATTCCCCCTCCTGCTGTCACGTTCTCTTCAGTAGGTGTTCCAAAGATTGCTACTTCGGACTTCTGTAAAGGCTCAAAGGCTAAATGGTCTGGAGATACCACATAAGAAAGGAAAGGCTTTGACATTTTTTCCTCTCAGAAAAGCTCTTTCCATCCATCCATCCATTGTCCCCCAAGACCACCACAAGAACCCTGGTGGTCGCCGACTTCTGTAGGTAATACACATGATAGTAGTGTTCATACAGTTTGAACAAACATTACCCCACTCTCTAGGAATTTCTGAGGTACCTTAAGGCTGGGGTTCTTTAGAATTCTGTCTTTGTAAACTTGAGGAGTGTGGTTTCTGGACCAGGGGCATTAGCAGCACCTGAGAACCTGTTGATATAACATTCTTAGACACTACCAGAGCCACATAAAAGCCCAGTAGCACTCTGGGAAAAATGGATGGGCCTATGAATCAGTGCTTTGCCTTAGCAAAACAGGGACAGGTCCACACTGTAACTACTGTTAAAGGGCACGCACATCAAGGAACGGACACAGCTTTAGAAAGAGTCTTTGCTTCCAGGCGGTGCTTTCTGAATGAACTTTCTATGGAAAGAAACTTGATGTGATAAACACCGATGATAAATAAAAGGTATGCCATTGTTCACAATTCAGACCATAGTCTGTCCAGTCGCTTTGGATCTTGAATATGCAGCACACCAGGGCAGCAGGATGTGGCAGAGGGGGTCGCTCACTGAACCTGGGCCCTGCAAGGATGAGTTTCCAATGACCTATTTTATCTAACCCTACTCAGTTTTCAAAGGCTTTGCTCTGTGCTGTTAGGACAGCAGCTACAGACCACATGTGGCTCTGGACATCTGAGCAATGGCTAGTGGGACTGAGGAAATTTACATCTATTTGATTTAAAAATTAAATACCATCCTGAACAGGGCAGTTCTATAAGATGACAAAAGTGTATTAAATTTCATTCAACTTAGGTCTTTACATGCCAGCAGTAAGTACTTGTAACACACTCTCTTGGCTTTTGTTCTCTGCAAATGGAGACAGCTACTCATGGATTTGTCCCTCCTCGTCCTGGCTCGGTTGGATGAACTCTCTTCTTACACAGAGCTAGCACAGAGTTTTTCTGTACCCACTCCCCAAGGGTTAGGCACATGATACATCTTTTCTCTTTTTGAAATTGTTTACCAGCGTTCATCTCAAGTTTGTGCTCCCCCTTCCCCAGTCCCCTCAGTTGGAGGGTTAGAAAATTCCAAGACACAGAACAGAAGTGGGTGTGGATGCTGACAAGGAAACGTCTTCTGCTGGTTTCATACCAGGTTCTGTTCAAGCTGATAATGGATGTCATTTTCCAGACAACTGGGTACTCTTCATCTGCTAACAGGCATGCCTGGCCCCTCTACTACCTGTCACTAAACACGTCTGTGTACAATTAAAATTGGGGTTACATAAAGACTATGTCAAACTTAAATCGATTTCTCTGTATGCATATTTATGTATATAAATGATCAATTTATTTATCTTTTTGTGTGTGGGACAGACATATGTGGTATATTCATATGTGTGTGTCCAGTTGCACATGCCTGTATGTGCGTGTACAGAGGCCAGAGGAGGATGTCAGGTGTCCTGCTCTGGTTTAGTCCCTTGAGGCAGGGTTTCTCACTGAGCCCGGAGCTAAGGTGACAGCCAGCAAGCTCCAGCAATCAGATTCTTCAGGCTCTCCCACCCAGAATTGGGGTGACAGGCATACACAGCCATGCCTGTCTTTCTATGTGGGTTCTGGGGATTCCGAAAGAACTTGTACTCAACTTACTGACCCATCTTTCCACCCTTTAAAGATAATAATTCTAACCATGTTTGTTAGCAGTTTAGCTCGGCCTAGTCTGGCCCTCAACAGAAAAGTGCTCCTTCCTGCACACATACTTTAAAGTGGGGACTTTTATGAATTTCTCCTGTCTGGCCTTTGAGGAGGTAACAGTAATCTACATATATCATGTCTCAAGTCACCACAAGGACATTTCTGGGAGTGTAAAGCCAGCCAGCCCCTAGGTTAGGATGCTACAGAACAGTTCTCAGTTTTCCATGGTCCTAGACTAGACTACCTTACCTGTGCCATTGTTACCTCTTCCTAAGTGGGCCTACCTCCCTGAGGGACGCGGAGTACTCACAATCCAGAACCTAGGCAGCCACTCACTTTTCAGGGTCTCCACCTCAGTGTCCAGGAAATTACTGTGAGAGGTCAGAGTTTAGGGGTGCACAGATGACTGAATTGGGTGGTGGTGGGGTGTGATGAGTGAAGTCAAGGTGAGTGCTTTGTCCTAGTTTGCTTTCTGTTGCTCCAATGAACTTTATAATCAAACCCAACTTGGGGAGAAAAAGGTTTACTTCATCTTATACTTCCAGGTAACAACCCATCACTGAGGGAAGTCAAACAAGCAGGATCCTGGAGTCAGGAACTACAGCAAAGGCCACAGAGGAATACTTATTGGCTTGCTCTCCATGGCCTGCTCAGCCTACTTTCTTATAAAATCCAGACTACCAGGCCAGACATGGCATTCACACTGAGCTGGACCTCCCACAATCATTAATCAATAAAATGTCCCACAGAGTTGCCTATAGGCAATTTGATGGAGGCACTTTCTCAGTTAAGTTCCCTCTCCCCAGATGACTATAGTGCCCATTAAGCTGCCAGCACATGCACCAAGTGGAATACTGGTGGGGTGGGAGAGCTGGTAGCATATACAGAAGGCTCTCAGCATGAACTGGTACAGCAGAGTGAAGACTCAGATTCTACCTCATCCAGGGATGCCAAATGGACACTTTCCCTTATCCCAGGGATCAGACTTTAACAGCCAGGGAACTGAATGTCCTGCCTTTCCTTACTGTGCCAGCTCACACCTTAAGGAAGAACTTGGAACAGCAACAAGAGCAGCAGCAGCAGCTACTGCAAGCTGAGCCACACCTCAGTCCAGAACACTTTGCAGACTAATGTGATTCCACAAAGGACAGGCTGGAAGCTTACAGTCTAGGGAGCCCCATAGGCCATTCTTACACATAGACCAACACTGGTTACACAAGGGCTTGTGACTGAGAGTCTGATCTCAAGTTGAGTGTTATGTTTGTTGGTATGCCTTCTAGCTCTGCCCAACAGTTACCTAGCAACAGCCATGTAGGCTTAGCTTGCTATGAAAGTGACTGTTTGGCCTCTCCCTCTTTCTCTCTGACACCTTTCTCCCTCTTTCCCCTTCCTCCCTTTCTCCACATGTTCCTGGCCAGCCTTCCTTTTCTCTCTCTCTCCCCATCTCTGTCTCTCTCTTTCTCTGTCTCTCTCTCTGTCCCCTCTGTTTCTCTGCCTCTACTTCCTTCTCAAATGGCTAGTACCTGTGGGGGGGAACAGGAGGGTGGTACCTCAGCATGAGCCCACTGAGTCAACCCCTCCCACCACACCATACTGTGTTCTAAAAAACATATCCTTAGTTCTATAAAACACATCTCAGTTTTATAAAACACATCAATGTTCATTGTCTTTATTTTCTTGTTGTTCTTCCACTATGCACTGACAGTCTGGGGCCCTTACTGGATTCAGGGTTCTTTAAGATTAAAAAAATATATATTTATTTAGTATGTGTGTGTGTGCACATGTGGAAGTGAAAGGACAATTTGCTCAAGCTGGTTCTCTCCTTCCACCATGTGGGTCCCAGGGGTTGAACTCAGGTCAATAGGCTTGGTGGCAAATGCCTTTATCTGATAGCCCAGCTATTGGACTTTAAACTTTGAATGTCCCAGGTTCTGTAACTGTATAAAATACATTTCTTCCTCATATAAGTTACCTATAGTGACAACCCCTCTGTTCTCAGAACCACTCTACAAGGAGAGACTATTATGAGCTCCAGGTGGCAGACCAGGAGATGGTCAGAGGGGTCCAGCTCAGGTCGACAGCGAGCAGCACACAGGGCTCAGATCTTGCTCCGAAGCCCTCTGCTGCTGCTGCCTCCCACATGGCTGAGGCTCGAGCTTAGTTTATCACAGAGCAAAGGAGCACATACGCTTTAGAATGCTGTATTTGTATATTCATTAAAACCCACCACTTACAGGATATTAAAGCCATTGGAGGAGACGAGCCTGGTGAAGGTGTAATGGCATTTGTGCGTCTGCCAAATCAGAGTGCATGAGCTTTTATGAAGTTTCAGAAGTGTGGCTCACAGGGCAACGGTGTGTGGTCACTGCCTTTTGATCCCTCATGTGAAAAATATGTACTTACAGATATTGCAGGAAACCTCACCACTTCCTTCCGACGTGTCGGTCAAAACACCAATTACTTGACTAATCAGACTGTGACGCTTCCCTCACAGATGGTAAAAGGAGCTATTTTCACCCCACAAATCCAGCTGTGATACACCACCAAAAATTGTAGACCCATTGGATGGTTCTACTGTAGACAGCATGAACGATTTAAGCCAATCATGTAAAAGTAAACGAGGAGCTAATGAACATAATCTGTCCTCTCATAAGGGAAAATGAGCCTGTTCCAGGGGAACCAAGGCTTGTCAGCTAGGTGACATGACTTTAACAGGGTACAGGAGTTCCCAATGGACTGGGCCTCCTCAAACAAAGCAGCTGTTCCTCGTGTTCCGATTTTATCACTCTTTTTAGGGCCTTTCCTCCCTCTCTCTGTAGTCAGGCGGAGACAGCACTGCCTCCTATTTTCTCTTAGGCCTTCCCTATGTCTCCCATGCTAGGATGACATGGGACCCCTTCAGCTCAGAACTGCCCCATCAACACACACTTTTGCCATAAGAGTCAATAGACTAAAATGGACCTGCCCCAAGCCCTACTGAGCCTTTGACTGGTAGGTGCCGGGTTCACTTGGAAGACTCAGGAGCTCTCACAATTGGCACTGACAACCCTGTCTGTTGAGAAAAGCCACTGTTGCACCAGGAGAAACTTACCAGCATCAAGGCTTCCAGTGGCGGCTGTCCAGCCCATGACAGGAGGGATGGCTCCAACCACAGCTCCAACCCAGGTATTGGCGATGCTGATCCTCTTCAGTGGTGTGTAACAACAGGTATACAGGAAAATGTTGAAGAACCCCAAAGCCCCTGTGAGTGGATTCACTCCCCAGGTCAGAAGGGCCACTCCTGGCACTGCACAGCAGGTGGCAAAAGACACGGCTAGCAATGGGCTGGAAGAGAGCAGAGGACATAGTGAGCACATTCCACTTAGCTCTGGCCTGCAGCTCAAAGTGTGCACTGACATGGAGCCAGCATCTTCACATCCTCGGAGGATGATGGGACCTTCTTCCCAGTGGGGAGTCTTCCTGAGATTGTAAAGAAGCTCAGGTGGGAGGCAGAGCCCCTTGTACTCCTTCCCATCTGCAGGTCCCCTTGACTCATCTCTTCTAGGGATGACATGAAGGCTTAGACAGGGCTACTTTTAAATAAGGGACAGATACAAGCAATAATGCAAGTTCTGGACAAAACCAGGATCCCAGCCAGACAGTGATGGCGCACACCTTTAATCCCAGCACTTGGGAGGCAGAGGCAGGCAGATTTCTGAGTTTGAGGCCAGCCTGGTCTACAGAATGAGTTCTAGGACAGCCAGGGCTATACAGAGAAACCCTGTCTTGAACACCCCCCCCCCCAACAAACAAACAAACAAAAGTATCCCTTCATTTGCTTGCACTTTAAAGTGTCACCAAAGCAGGGACAGCAAACATCAATGTCTGCCCTAGAGAATCTGTATGATACACACATCTGCATGATAAATTACAGGCTTAAGGCCCTACAGTCCAGTTACAAGAATCAACACCAGGGGGCTGATTCACACTGAATCAACACCAGGGGGCTGATTCACACTGCCTATGATGTAACTTGGTTTGTGGATATGACGACTGTCAACAAGAGGTCACAGAGGGCTAGGTATGTAAGAAGAATACTCTACGATGTGAAAGGCTTTTTGAGTCTAAATAAGTGTGACCTCCTGGTTCCTGTTTATATACACATTTATTTTTTTCTTAGGGAATCAATGTAGGTTATTTAAGCTTGTGCTTTCTTTGCAAAAGTCACAGTTCATCTCCCTAGAAAATCATGTTTGCAATGTCCCAGTACCCACTCAATTATAGGTTTCACAAAATGCTTCATGACAAGTTGTAGTCATCAGTTAGTAGCTTCTAGTGGGTTTTCGTTCTAATGATGTCAGTTCTCCAAGGGGGGGCAGTCTCTTGAGGTAACGCCCTTCTGTTGTCAGGCCTGTGGTGTGCTTCCTCCACTGAGAGGTGCTCTGGATTGTGAGTTGGACTCCCGAAGAAGGACTAACTTAAAGAATGAGGCTGAGTTAGAATCAGCCTCCTCCAGCTCCAAAGGAGTGTGAGCAAAGAAGCAGGAGGGCCCAGCAGCTCCAGTGTCATGAGACACCAGATCCACTGTGCTGGGGTTCTGGGTGAAAAATTCCACTCTGATTCTCATTTAGCTGGCCCTCCTTCCACCCAGGGGCTGTGGTCTGCCCTGCCTGGAAGGTGGAACAGAGCAGAATGGGAGTTCTGAGGAAAGAGGGAATACACAGGGACATATGGCCATCACAAGGTGATGCTAAGACTTGAGTGCATCTGCACCCACCTCTTTGGAACCCACAGCCAATGAATTCTGACGGACTCAGGCACCCTCAGTCTTTTATTCTATCTTGTGTCTCCATCACTCTCACCCTGACAACTCCTTCTATGACCTGTTGTTTCTGCTCCTGCTGGGAAAGGCCCTGAAAACATACTGGTCAGCCCACTGCAAGAGCACAGTTAATACCACAGCACCTGGCTAGAGGTGACCCCTAGCCTGTGTCTTGTGTGACCTGGAACTAACTGCTCACCTTTCTGTGAGCCCTAGTTTTACTCCAGCTCCCAGTAGTGTGGATAGATGTCTTTACATAGCAGTGACAAACACTGGGATTAACGCCCCCTTTGCTGATTAATGGAGATTTCCACTAGGATCCTCTCAGGGACCTAGGCTTGCGTCATCCCTCCCTGCTCGCCAGGAGTCAGGTGGCAGCTAATAAAGAGGACAGGCTTCCTGCCCCAGCCCCACTTCTACTCTCTCTCTCTGTTCCCTCATGTTCCCAGCAGGCCTCTCTCCCTTGCTGTCCTTCTCTCTGTACCCCGCTTTCTCTGCTTCTACCTCTTTCCCAGGTGCCCATTCCCTTCCCCCCACAATAAATCCTCTTTATACTAAGTCTATTGCGTGGTGTGGTTCCACCAGGTACTCTCTTACCTGGCCCCCTGGCCCCCACCCCCACTGCATCATATTGCATAACACCCCTCCTCTGGGTTCAGGGAAACAGGCTGCCCTTGTTCTCACAGATACACTCTGCATCTCTCTGCCTTTACTCACTTTCCTTCCCAATCTCTTTCATTGGTTTAGTATCTATTTTTATTTATGTGTGTGAATGTTTGCCTGCATGGCATGTTCACCCTGTGTGTATGCACCTGGTGCTTGAAGAGGCCAGAGGGTCAGATTCCCTGGGACTGGAGATGGTTGTGAACTACCATTTTGGGTGCTAAGAACTGAACCAGGGTCTTCAGCCAAAGCACTGAGTGCTCTTAACTGCTGAGTCATCTTTCCAGCTTGGCCCTTCACCTCTCTGTTGTCTGTCCCATGCCATCCCCTCTCCCCCCATTTGTTAAATCTCGCTATCTTTCTACTCCACACATCCTACCTCTCAAGGAGCTCCTGCTATGAGCCCCATGGTTAAAGAGAAGCTCTAGATGGAGTGTGGTTCTGAGCTGGACATAACACCTTTGCCTTCTCCCTTTTGCAATTTCCCAGTTGCCTTTACTCCTCATTTCATTCCTGACACAGATTTCTCTCAGGTGGTCACAAGCACTGACTGACGTGGAACCATATGACTTTGTAGCATAACATGAAGGGAAATCTCCAGATGAAAGATTAGGAAGCTGCATGGGCGCTATCTCACCTTGCCCAGAAGAGAGGACGAGCTAAAACCTAGGGTAAACATTCCAACTCTTGTTCTTTCAATAGGGAAGCTCCTAGTTTATGAGAACAGGTCTTCCCATACATGGGGTTCCAAAGGCTAGTTTTATTTTGGGTGGGGAAAAATGTAGTTCATAAACATATTTATTTTTCCTGAATTGGCCCTTGTGTTTAAAAAAAAAAAAAAGGAAGAAGAAGAGGGTTGTTCCCGTCGCCAAGGGCTGGGGAAGCAGTTGGGTCCAGGGCGTTAGTGCTATGAAAAGCCCTTTCAGAAAAGCACACATGAATTTAATTTATTGAGATAGGCAATTTGGGTGGAAGTTTAGTTTTTGACCTGTGTTGGAAACACAAAAAAATCATGAAGCTTGATTTTGGCATTTAAATCAATATGCTCAGGGGCATGAATGAAAACCAAATAGGCTGATGGGGTGTGCAAACAAGAATGAAGATATTACCCAGCAAGCTGTGCGAAGCTCAGCACCAGGAGAAAGCACCCAAAATGGAAAACTTCAGATCATCAACAGGCTAATTTGTATTTAATGTTTGCCAAGATTCTTATTGTCAATGTAATATACATTTCAAGTCACAAAATTTGCAACTATAAAAATAAAAAAAAATTCTGAATTGTTCAAAGTCACATGTGGTGTACATCTCTCTGGCCTTTTCCTGTGCTACAGTTGCTTTAAAAGTAAATACACCTCCATAATCTACATTAACACTGTAGATAGGGCACTGGAAGTTAAACCAAACCAAACAAAAAACTGCTAACAGGATAGATGCAAAACAGTATCATGTCTCCAAAACAACCACAGCATCTCCTTCCCAGAAAACAAACAAACAAACAAACAAACAACAACTTTTAAAATCAATGAAGTAAATTTGAGAGATTATAGTACCTCTTAATTTTTCTGGTGAGGAATAGACAACACAAATAAACTAACTTGGCAGGTGGGCCTAGGCTTGGGTTTATAGACTGGTTCATTAATTGAATCCTGAGTTTTCCAACTGGCCTTGGGACACACTGGTGAAACACCCCTACTGATCCTCTCTCTCATTTCCTGGGTCAGCATTGCTGGGATTAAAGGCATGTACTACCATATCTGACTAGAAGTGAACATTTACACTGAGATCCAATGACAGATGATGGGGGGAAGGGCAAAGTGGCAGAGAAAGACCTGTGTGACAGCTAAGTGGGCAAGGGTCTCAACGCCTCTTGACCTGACTTTAACCCCAGCTCTCTTGGTGGAAGGAAAGAAACAACTCTTGAAAACTGTTCTCTGATTTCACACGTGCCATCAGTCACTCACACACACAAGCACGCAAGTATGCATGCACCACTACATAAACAATGTAATCCAGAAATTGAAAAACAATTATCCAATGTGATATTCAGTGCTAAAGGAAGCAGTGATCTCTGAAACTGTGGAGGAAGAATCAGCCAAGGACAGTGCTTCCAGGAAGGGAGAATATATAGCAAGTAGCAACTGGGCTATGTTTTAAAGTTCAATTTACCGACAGTGACAATACCAGGGGGATATTAAGGCTGTAGAGGTTTGTCATTTCTAGCTGTGTGTGTGGTGACAGGGACAGCAAGGGCCACAGGCAGTGAGATAAGTGCTGTGTCACTGAGTGGGAACCCAACCCCAAACTTGACAGTTTCAGTAAATATCTATTTTTCACTTGGAAAGAGTGTTCCTTTCTTGACTTGTTAAATAGAACAAGGCATCTCTGCTTACAAGTTGAGAGTAAAGTCTCAGAGACCGAAGGCAGCAATTCTTGTGACTTCAGACCAGCCACTCTGCACACCTTCCCCTGATCACTTAGCGACTGCTCAGCAAGCCCATCTGCACCTCTTCCTTGAAGGTTCTACAAGTGTCTTCAACATGAAGACACAAAGCTGACACAGGATGTGGAACCACTTTCTTTCTGTTACTTTGTTCTGCATTAAGAACTTTCTCCTTTGAACCTCCCTACCATCGTTTTGCTCTTCATATCCCTTAATTCTATAGCAGTCCACATCTACATGAGCACTGTATCTGGCTGCCCAAGGTAAGCTCTGAAGAAAGGCTCTGCAGGGCTTCTTGGGTGTCCTTGTGCCCAGAGCCAGGAGTTAGGAGTCTGCATCTGCCCACCACATAGTAGTTCTGGGTTTGGCACCCAGTCTAGCAGCAGGGGCATTACCTACGAACTAGGTAGGACCCCAAACAGGCTTGCTACAGGTCACAAACTATGCCATCCCACTGCCAACACAATGTTGGCAGTCATAGGGTAAAAGTATACATTCTGGGTCTACAGGAGCCACTTGTACACTGTGGCTGGCCAGGCCAGGCCACCTACTTAAAGTGCCTATCAATCAAGGTGTGCCTTCTGACCTGTTCCAGCGGAAAGAACATGGGGTTCTGACCTAGCAGCAATGGTTGCTGGCAGAGAAACTGTGTGCCCCTTCACTTCCCTGACTCACCTTGGAGGGACTGACTTAGTCATACAGCTTCAAGTGTGTGTACCATTAAAAGTATCATAACTCTGGGTCTGGGGAGCCCTGAGCTTCATTTACTGCCTCCACTCTAGTGCCTGTTGAATATTCTTATAACTAAATTATTTTACAGTCTTTTAATTTTATTATTATTATCTGCTTTCCTGACTAACCACATTGGTCGGGATGCAGGTACTCTGAGTCTAGTTCAGGCCCTGATGTTTAACCTCCTAAAGGTCCTTGTTTCTTCAACAAAAAGATGTAGTGGGTGTGTTAGGGCGATTTCAGTGTTGTTATTGGAGCTCAGCTCAACTCAGGTCAAAAGCCTCAATAGCAAGAGCACAGGGATGGAGAGGGTCTGCTGTGGCCAACTGTGCTGCCTGTGCAGGGTTCTTACTCTGGAGCTTCGGGAATGTGGGGAGCACTTTATGGGCCCTCCTAAGGAACACAGTGCATTCTCTAACCACACAGGGCCTTCACTCATTTGTTTGTTCACTCATTCATCCATACTTCTCACTGCCTGGACTGCCAATCACTGCGCTGCTTGGCAACAGAGAAGACAGAAAAATAGGGTCATTTTATTTAGAAAGGAAGATAGACAATAAACACACAGACACAGACAGAAGTCTCATGGGCTATCACTGTAAACTCAGCTGCATGAGAGTGCGCATGCAATGAGACAGCATTATTTAAACACGGAGGAGCCTTTAAAGCAGAGCTGGATATAGGTAGGAACTTTGAAAATGTAGAGTGATTCTTTATGGTTTATGTGGAAGCCTAGAGACCGAAGAATTTATATGTGTGTGTGTATGTTTCTATGTATGTATATATGTATGTATGTATATATGTATGTATATATGTATGTATGTATTTATAGTTACAACTTTATAAAAATTAAATTTTGTTCTATCAAATAACAAAGCATGAACTAGCAATAGACAAAACCTGATGGATCTTTAAAAACTGTTGATGTTTCCAGCCCTCTATCACAGTAGTTATGACAGTGTCCACCGAGTAGGATCAAAGACACAAGGGGCTCTGAATAGTTCTGGCTGGAATGCATTTATATGGGAACTATCAAAAATGAATATAGAGTGGGCATGACAATAAGTGTCTAAATGTCAGTAACGCAGTCACTAACTGCAAGTGATTGAGAGTGCTATATGTAAAGCAGGGTAGGTGCACGGGAGGCCTCAGAGTGCTTCTTCACATTCAGCCACTCACGCAAATAGGTTCACGGTTCATGATGAGGGCTGATGATTTCCTTCAAAATTCATGTGCAAACTGAATTACATTTTAAATTCCGGATCTCTCTACTGCCTTTCTTGCCCAAGGCTATCACAGAAGAGGAACTGACAGACCAAGAGTCGGGGTTGATCCATATATTTCCATGGATCACACTTGCCCCCTTACAATGGAATATTGCTTTGTTTACTATATACTAGTCTTGATCTACTGAAGGAGAATTTTCTATAGATATTGGAAACAAGGAGAAATAAGTTTTAATTTGTCTATTCATTGCACTTAGTAAATGTAATTTAAATTACTTGACTTTTAAATAACTTCCTGGGGAAACTGGGCCATTCTGTGTAAGCAGTGTGTTGGGGGTCCAGGAAGCACTGCATTAAATCAAGCTTTATATTATGAATGGCTCCACAGGTAATTTTGGCCTATACAAAAATTAATCTCATACTTCTTGGCCATTCTTCCTGAATAAATGACTTTTAAATTACAAAATAAAATTTCCTTTCTTCAAAAACAAAAGAAAAATTTAAGCCTTCATCAAATCAAGCCAATTTAACTTTAATTTCCTGTATAAATCCCACAATTGAGCTTTGAAATGAGTTTTTGGGGAATGTCTTTATAGATAACTGTTCTGAAAATGTCTCCATAGAATCTTATTAGGTAGCTTGCGTAAGTCTCAAGCTATGATATGATAAAGCAGCAGAACACTGGTATAATTTCACAACTTAAGAAAAACGAAGGCATAAAACCAATTTTAAAAGTCTAAACTTTAAACCACATTTAAGAGAAATGCAAGAAATGTAACAAACAGTAAACATTTTAGTTATTATTGATTATACTAAGGACATGAAGGTTGTGTTACATGAAAAACTCTTTTGAAAGAAGAAAACAGTACATCTGCTTATACTAAAGGAGTTTTTAAAAAAGCAACCAGAAGACTCTTAGAAATGCAGGAGGAAGATGCGAGGGATCTGCTGTTTAAAAGTCAGGCTGTAAGAGAGTGTAAGAAGTGAGTGAGCCCTGCCCTAGGCTGAGCTCAATGGAGAGCTGATAAAGATGCTCTGTTCTGAGTGATTGTGTGGTACCACATGGCCATGCTTTCCCTGTTGCTGGTCCAAGGATGACTGTGTACTAATGATGACCAGTGGGCGCTAAAACTACCAAGCACAGCTTCCTCCTCCATGACTGTAGTCTAAGACTGCTCCCTCCAGACCTCACGGAGCTTCTCTTATGCTGGGCTGTGTAAGTGTGGCCCACTAGACCCCAGCTTTCTTCTACATATTTGTCTCTATCTGTTCTTCACTCCCTTGTCAGATTTCCAGGACCAGATCTGTAGGCTATGGCAGACTTCTGAGCTAATCTCAGACAGAAGAAGCAGTCAGTGAGCCTTCACGGGTGCCACACTAACTCATTTAAATTACACAGAAAAGATGTTTGTATAAAGACTAGAATTTCTGGTGTGTGTCTGTGTGTGTGTGTGTGTGTGTGTGTGTGTGTGTGTGTTGGGGGTGATTCCAATGCTGTCTTAGTTACTGTTCTACTGCTGTGAAGAGATGCCATGATCAAAACAACTTATAAAAGGAAGCATTTACTGGGGGCTTGCTTATTATAGTTGCTGAGGTTGAGTCCTTGACCATCACTGCAGGAAGTGTGGTAGCAGGCAGGCAGGCATGGCTCTGGAGCAGTAGCTGTAAGCTTATATCTGATCCACAATCACAAGGCAGGAAATGAGACAGGGACTGATGTATAAGCTTTTGAAACCTCAAAGCCCACCCCCAGTTGCACACCCCCTCCAACAAGGGGGTGTTATAATCTGTTATAAATAGTCCACCAACCGGGAACAAAACTTTCAAATATCTGAGCCTTGTATGGGGGTCATTCTTATTCAAACCACCATAGATTCCAGTATGGATGGATGCTCTGATTCATCTATGAAAATCAGTCCCTCACCCCTAGCAGAAGGACACCTGAATCTTGTTAAGCCACTGGGCAGGGCTACCCACTGAAACTCTGGGTCTTCCTCACCTTCCAGCAGCCTGGGCCTGCTGCACAGGAGACCCTTTCCTTTTTTTTTTTTTACTTTCTAACTCTCGCTTTACTTTTTAAATATAGGACTTTATTCACTTATGCAAAATAGAGCTAATGGATTTTGGAGTCTTTGCAAGGTGTGAGTAGCTTAAATAAACACAACTTAGAAAGTGAAGGCAGGATATCTACCCCATAGGTTTGGAGATGATGGGAATGGTGTGTGCTCCAACTGTTATGTGAAGCCCTGAGACAGGTACATTCCCTGCCCCTCTTCCTGTGCAATCTGCAAGTTTAATCTGGGACAATGTTTACAAAAGCAGACACAGCAGGAAACAAGCTGCCAACAAGCAAGAGGCCCTTGGGCTTACTTGAAAGAAAGGGAGTGGCCCAGGCTGTGCAGACAAGTGGGGGTGCATCACCTTGTAGGGTTTGATGTGGGCTTCTTCTATTTTTAAATGCTGGCGGCTAAGGCAAGTGCAGCAAGCCCATTGTCTGGACTTGCTCTGTGCTCTCTCCACTGTTCTCTTGAGTCTACGTAGGAGAGCAAGTGCCTGCTAACTTTATGAATGCTGCTCCCCATACTTCTCATCTCCTGGATAGACAAGAGTGAAGCTGTGGGGCGCTGTACAAACACCTCCCTTACAACCTTCCTGAATCCCTGGCCCATCCCCAGCAGTCCAGAAGACAAAAGCAATGGCATACGAAGGACAATGACAAGTTTCCAAGAACATTTCCCCCTCACCATTACCTTCCAGCAGGAGGGGGACCTCCATGTCCGTTCTGGGGCTCTTGCAGCCCTTCGTGGTCTTTGTGTTTATGGGTCCACCATCCTGCCTGTGCATTTCCCAGGCCATACTTTAGTATAGTTAGTGTACTGGCTGGTTTTGTGTGTCAACTTGACACAGGCTGGAGTTATCACAGAGAAGGGAGTTTCGGTTGGGGAAGTGCCTCCATGAGATCCAGCTGTGGGGCATTTTCTCAATTGCCCCTTGTGGGTGGTGCCATCCCTGGGCTGGAGGTCTTGGGTTCTATAAGAGAGCAGGCTGAGCAAGCCAGGAGAAGGAAGCAAGCCAGTAAAGAACATCCCTCCATGGCCTCTGCATCAGCTCCTGCTTCCTGACCTGCTTGAGTTCCAGTCCTGACTTCCTTTGGTGATGAACAGCCATGTGGAAGTGTAAGCTGAATAAACCCTTTCCTCCCCAACTTGCTTCTTGGTCATGATGTTGTGCAGGAATAGAAACCCTGACTAAGACAGTTAGTCTACAGCATTCAACTTGATATTCTCTGTACCTAAGAATGCTGCTCAATAAACTCCTACAGACCACAAAAAAGACAACCTCTAAGTCTACGCTTGCACTCACCAGTGGGAACAGTATTTGTACAGTCAAGTCTTGAGAAGAAGAACATCAGTCTACGTGTACCTTGACTACTGTTAAACAACAGCAAAAAGAAAACATAGACCAGGTTCCTAAGAAATAACAGCTATCTGTTCAAGTGAGTGTTAGAATACTGGGATATCTTACAGCTATTGCATAGGGACATGGGACCTGAAGAACCCATCACACATAGAGGACTTCACAGCCAGACATGCTTCCCCTTTTCTCCTGACCAGGGAGACTGTGGCTTTCAGACACAGACACTCCCAGTGTGCTCATCCTTGGCAATGACTCCGCATGAGGATATGTACAGAGACTTTTTGCTGACTCCTCAACTCCACGGCTCATGATACTGAACGATCTTAGTCCAAAGCAATCTCCTCTACATTAACACCTCTGCAAAGAAGTTGAGACCAAATTTGTTTTTCCTGCCGCTTCAAATCACTGGTTAACGTTACAGAAAGAAATTTCTATACTTACCAAATGTTTATGTTCTTATTACATTAGAAGTATACACACACAGAGACTAATCATAACAAGCCTTCGAAGCTGTGCAGGCCTGTGCCTGGTTAGGTCCTCGTCCACTAGACCAGCAGGACTGGGTGGTGACTAATACAGCTCCCCTGTAGCCTACACAATGTTTACATTTGCTTAAGTGCTTACTGGTAAAACCTTCAGTAAATTTGAAAAATGTCTTCTGTAAGTCCATGTAATACTTAAGCTAAACCCTACTCTTTAAGTTAGTAATGCCAACTAAACAATCCATTCATTTCATTCTAAAACTCAGTCTTTATCATTTATTTTAAAGACAGGTATGGCTGGCCCGATTAGAAGGGTTTCCATTTATCCTCCCCAAATAACCTCCTGCTCAGCTCTTATCAGGCAATCTCTCCTGCTTACAGCCCACACCTAAGCCTACGCATTATGGATCACCCTCATCTGATCCATTAACTTGGAAAAACTAATGTTGACATCTATTATTTCTTTGTCAGCATCACCAAGCTGGAAAATGGAAAATTCAAGGGAGATGTAATCAAAATACAGATGCCTTCCAAACTAACAGGAAGGAAGGCTTAGTTCAGCAGTCCTGGTCAGGGGGGAGCAATGTCCACTCTGCCCTTTTCTGTATCTTCTACAACTTCTCAGAGATGTTCACGCCAATTTATTAATTTCATTTAACTCTGGGGCTGCCCAGCCCTGTATGCGAAGCCTTCTGTACATCTAATTTTCCTGTCCATTTTATAAAGTGTTCACCACAACACAAACAAAATGTACAATGCTGTTACTACCACAGGTAATCAATACATTTTTGACGAGTTGAATTAAAAGTGAGAATTCTAACACATTTAAAAGAAACAATAGGACTTGGGAATATTAAGAATATGAATTTAACTGGACATACCAATGACAAGGGTACCAGTGAACTACCACCATATAAGGCACATTGGAAATTTAAACTGTAAAAGCTCAAGCTGATGAAGACAGTAGATTATAGGTGCCTATATCTCTCTGCACTCTCAGAAAACAAGGAAAATAGAAAGCTTCAACTCTGACAGAACAATGAAACAATGCTGAGGAAGACCTGCCAGATGGGGGGGGAGAGGAAAGGAGACAGGAGGAGAAGGGGAGGGAAAAAGAGGGGAGGGAAGAGAGGGGAGGGAAACAGGCCTCTGTATCTGAAGCAAAACAAATGCAGTTATTACTATGTTTAAGAATTCTCTTCGGGATTGAGTATAAAGAATAAAGCTCTGACAGAATTTGATACAAGCCTGTGCTGAGGCAGGAGAGGTGGAGTACAGCTTGAAAGTCATCCTGTGGCCCCAGGGTTGGAGACGAACACCAGCTGAAGTCAGGCACATGCTGCCCAGGCACAGCAGCCTCTGTCTCCTGCCATCTCTAACGTTTAACTGCAAGTCGTTTTTCTTTTGCCTCAGGGATCCAGTTCAGAGGTGAGCTACCAGCTCATATTCCGGCTATGGAGTTTTTTCTCTTAAAGCTTCGAACTTGAAAGAACTAAACTGAAGCCTGAGGGCCAAGGCTGGGATGGTCACTTTGGAGATGTGTGAATCTAAATGACAGAGGGGTGCAGAAGGCTAGCATTAGAGAGCATAATGCAGTGTGATGCAGAGAGATGCAGAGGCGGACAGGAAGACGGAGGGGAGCTGCAAGCAGCAAGTGCTAAGGGGGATGTTCTTTCCAAAGAGGACAGACAGAAGAGCCATAGACACAGCCGGCAGGTGTCTGTCTAGGACAGCAGATGCCCTATCTAAGTGTTAAGCCAGAGAAAAGATCAGGGGTGGCATTGCTGAAAAGTCCTGGGAGGGGCCCCTGGGTGAGTCTGGTCAGAATGACCTGCTCTTAGCAGGGCTGGGCAGAGCCTGGAGGGCTAGTCAGTGTTTCCAACAACTCCTCAAGAGCTCCTAGGTGCCGTAGCTCTAATGTGCTATACACAACTGCTTGTTCTTATCCTTAGAGTAACTAAAAGTAAATCTTGGGAAAAAAAAATACTGGAACTATTCATGTCAAACCATTCCTCCAGGCATCTTTGGACTACTAAATCCATTTTATCCAATTAGGAATAATGTGCAGGGAGATGGGAACCTCACCGGGTGGGACAGTTCAACAACACTGGACAGTTGTGTAACATAAGGGGTAGGAAGAAAAGATCTAGTGAGAATATGTAAACAACAGGATACCAGAGCCCCAGAAGCAAACCACCTCTTAACTCTGAACATGACAAACCCCTATTGCCAATAGGAGTGGTCAGTCTAAAGCCAGGGATCACATGTTCCCAGGAGAACAGTTGCGGTGCTCTGGCTCCAATAGGGTTACACTCCTGGAGATGACAGCAAGGTTATGACAGCTCCATTACCAAGCCCCTGGAGCACTTACTTCTCTGCAAACTTCCTTCCAGGCAGATACAAGAGCTCTTTAGCCAAGAGCACTGTGGCTCCAGGAGGCCTCCCGTGCATCTGGGCCCTTCTTGAGTGATATGCCTGATAAATCATTCTGCCACAAAAGCCCCAGAGTTGAAGGAAAACACAGAAAGCCACAAGGTCAAGTGCTTCCACAGGAAAGACACTGGTAACCGGAAGTTATAAGGATGTTTCCACTAACTACCTGTGCTGTTGTAAGGTACCACTGGTCCAGGATAGACACTCAAATGGCAAAGAACCATGGCTGTTATGTTTTAGGATGAGTCTGGCCACCCATCTTAACATAAGGATGCCATTTCTTTCACTAGTGCAGAAAATGGAAGCAGTGTTTTTCAAATGAGGTAAAAATAAAAAAAAAAAATTTTTTTAAATTCTTTTTAAATTGTGACAGCAGAACAATGAAGGATGTGGCTTTTCTGGTGCCAGGAAACACAGGGTCAGGCATATTCTGGGTAGAGACTGCCAACTGAGCTACAGCTGCTAATGATGTTTTTGTGTTTTGTTTTGTGTTTTACAATATAGTCAATGTGTAGTCAGGGCTGCCTTCAAGTTTGTGATCCTCCCTCTCAGCCTTATAACTACAGGGAATCATAGGTATGGATCACGATGCTGGAGGCAACTGGCATTGTATACAGGCTATTGGCAAGTAATTAAAACTGAGGTACTGTCCTCTGTACTTGTCTTGGGAAGGTGAGAAATACAATATAATTTTGTAAGTTTGTTCTCATTAGACTTTATTTTAGCTCTATTTCACTTTTTAATTCTAATAAAAATAAAGAAAATTCCTATGTTTAAAGAGTATATTAAAAGGTAAAGAGTATATTTTCATTATTTTAAAAAAGTGAATTAACTTACTATTCCTTAGTTATCAACTACAACCAGCATCACAACCCCCGCCCCCCCCAGCCCCCCAAGTAAACAAGCTGTACAGAAGGCAGTGATTATAAGGACAGGTGAGCAGCCTGGGTTGCTAAGGCTGTCTTAGGCTGGATATCCTTTAATTTTGAAACATGTGGAGCCCAGCCCCACAATGTATTCAGTTTATGTAGGTCAGCTCTAAGGGGAAACATATTAGACTCTACATTATCTTCACTTTCCCCTGAAGTCATCCATAAAGGATATGTGGGATTATGTCCACACACATCCAGAGAACAGTGGCTATGCTCGCTCAAGTTGGAGAGTGGCCTAGTGAGGTTGCAAGGGGTTGAAAGCCAAGGCTGCAGTGACTTAGCACTCAAAGCATTTGCAGGTCTGCGGTGGGAAGGTTGCTTGTGTATTCCCTCCTGCCTTCAGGTAGGTCCAGCTCCAAGGGCTAAAGAATTGTTCATTTAGTTGGCCGTGGTCAAAGGACTAGGCTCCACACTAGATCCACTGGTTTTCAACGATTACATTCTAACCTTTCTTGGCTCCTCTGCCTTAGGAATTACTGAGAACTGGAGGACTTGACAAAAGTAGATGCAGGGCCATGTCAGAGAGAAACAACTATTCCTTAGTGTACAAGGGTTGCAGAAGGAGAAAAAAGAAGCAGGCAAAGCCATGGGGGTGAAACAGGGAGGTGGGGTGGGCAGAGTCCATCTGCGGGGGACAGGCAGTCCACATAGCAGGTAGAGGCTTGGAAAGCAGCCGCCAGTTACCCTCTCATCAGCCTGGTTAGAGACACAGGGGGAACTTCAGGGACTTCAACGTTAAAAACTCAGTCCCCAACCCCATTCCCTTCCTGCTCCTAGCTGTCACTGAGGTCATCCTCTGGGACTTGTAACATGTCTCCATTTTTTTCCCCTCTAGTGATCTTCACTCCCTGAGGGACTGTTTTAGCTGAAATTTGGCCCCAATGTCCTACACATGTGACTGCCCCAGCTTCCCAGGTGAATCCAAGTCAGTTCTTACAATGGTTTATCCTAACTGCATCTCAGAGCATTCTCTTCCTTGTTCCTTGGCATACGCCATCTGCTTTACTCTGTCCATTGAATCCAGAGCTGTCTTTGTTGAGCATTCTGCAAGTCTGATGGTGCACTCCTCTTAGCCCCTTTGAAAACATTTAAAATTCCATTTATTTATATACTTGTCATTTATTATTTACTATATGTGTATGCATATATGCCACAGCATGCTTGTGGAGGTCAGAGGTCAACTTGTGGAAATCAGTTCTCTCTTTCTAACAAGTGGACCCAGGGGATTGAACTGAAGTCATTATGCTTGGCGCCTTTACCTGCTTTACCATCTTGTATAGCTGCCCTCCTCTAATCTGAAAGCTCATGTACTCATCCTTCATTCCTGACCTCAGTGCCTTGGCAGCCTACGTCACGTGTGCTTTCTTGTCAGGAAATCAAAAAATGTCCTGACTTTTGTATTTGTGTGGTCTGGAAGACATTTTTGTTCTCTATTGTCTGCCCATCAGTCCATCTGTTTGTCAATCTGTTCATCAATCATCACTGTGCTGGCTAGTTTTAATATACTTCACATAAGCTTTCTTAGTTGGGAAAATACTCCCATAGACTGGCCTGTGGGCGTGTCTGTGGAGTACTGTCTTGATTAATGATTGATGCGGGAGGGCCCAGCTCACTATGAGTGGTGCCACTCCTGGGACGGTGGTCCTGAGATGTCTAAGAAAGCAGTCTGAACAAGCCATGAGGAGCAAGCAAGCAGGCAGTGCTCCCCCATGGCCTCTGTAACCAGTCCTGCCCTGACTTGCTCCGGAGATAAGAGTATGACCTGGAGGTATAAGATGAAATCAACCCTTTTCTCTCAAAGTTGCTTTAGGTCCTGGTGTTTTATCATAGCCATAGAAACCCTAGTGAAGACAACTGCCATCAGCACACTGCCATGGGAGAATTGCTTTTTGTCTTTGTCTGCTATGGTCACTGGTACATCATATGACTTATGAGACTGTGGTCTCAGAACTCACAGTGTAATACAGAGAGGGCGAGGTAGGTAGGAGTAGACAGCGCTGGGCAGGGCTGCGACAGCACCAAGTACAAAGGAGAATGTAGTAACAGCAGCACAACAAAGCTTACAGGCTCCCAGGCCATTGAGGGCACAGCCGGCATGTCTGGCAGATAGGAGAAGCATGACATGGGGTGAGGGCAGATGAGAACAAGAGAACAGATCCCTCAGGGGGAGGCTGGAAGAGCTGCAGGGAAGTGCACTGAGAAAAGGCCTCCAGAAAAGGGAACACCAGAAAGAATCAAAACCAAATATTCTGTCTTAATTGCATTTTGTAAAAAGGTTTAAGCAAGAACCAATTTGATGATTGAAAGAAGATGCATCTGCCAACCGAGTGGAAGCAAGAGGATGGGAGACTAAAGGCAGAGAAGCTAGCCAGCTGCTGAGCAACCTGCATTACCTGAAGTAGCCCGCAACAAGTGTGGGCAACACAGACTCTAGGACTGCCTAGAATGCTAAAAGGTCAGGAGGTACTAAACAACAAAGACAGGGACAGGGGAAGTCCAAGGCCACCTCCAGATGTCTGGCTTTAGAAAACAAATGAGGAAAGGAAAGGAGAAGGGCAGAGGTGGAGACACGGCCTGTGAAGCCTTCGGGACACTCAACAGAGATCTCCAGAACAGTGATCTGCAATAGAAGAATAAACAGGGTAGATGGGGCGAGAGAAGAGGGAGACGTTGTGTTTGGGTCAGATACTCTTTCCCATGTTTACAAATCACCTAGAATAGGTCTCTATGTAGAATCTGGCATGTTGTGTAAGATGCTTACGAAGTTGGTATCCTGTAAAGGTCATCACTGCCCTTCAGTCTATGACAGTGCCTGTCTGGTAAATGCATTAACACACACACACACACACACACACATTTTCTGGGGATCTCCCATGGGAGGGGAGATGTAATATACTGTTATAAAGGGATGAATGGGAAATTAGGAGGATTACATGGGGAGGAATATGGGAGGGCAGGATAAGATAGAGGAGAAACATATGGGGAGGGATAGCTAAAGGCCATAGCAAAACTATTGAAGCCTACTATGGCAGAAAGATTCTAAAACATATACATATACGAATGGAATTTAAATGAACTTGTCATATAATGGGGAAGGCAATGTCCCAACTAGACATATTATACTACCAAGTAAAACCATCAGTACTGGGAATGAGTTAGATCTTTTTTAAGTCTTTGGCCAAAGGGGTTCTATAGAGCCTCCCCACTAAATTCTAAATTGCCAAATTGGTTACCCTCTGCAACCTGAGGGCAAGGCCCTATCGCTGAAGATACCAATTCCTTATAGCCTAGAACATGAAGAAATCTAGCTGGCACTCAACTAGATGTTCCATCTCTACTGGCTAATATTGCTCATCGTGCTGGACAGTGCCATATATGTTAGTTGAAGAGAAAAGTCATCGGTCTTACCCAGCTATGAACCTCAAGAGCTACAACAGTGACCTGTCTACAAGGTATTGGTACAACAGTAGCACAAATATTATGGGACCAGACATTACCTTTTTGATTGGATTTAAGGCTCACTCTATGAGTGAACTCATATCTGTCACTGCTAATGAGACCAAGAACCTGAGACTAGATAGGTAATGGGACCTAGGGGAAAACTGACTATAATTATCCTGCTAAATGAGCATAACAATAAAACAAGCTTCAGGATGAGTAAGTCGATGAATGTAGGGGAGGGTCAGCCATAACTTACCTTATCTGTCCACGAACCAGAGGCCTGTTCTTTGTTCTATTCATGTTTGAGTCAAACGGTACCTCGAAAAACTGTAAAAGCAAAGAGAGAAAACAAGAAGGTATTAAATACCATCTAAAACAGTTCTGCTATGGTACTGAAGCTTTTTCCTCAGCAGGTTTTAGCCATCTTTTTGGTGGTGGAGGTGCTGGAGATCTCCCACCCACTAAGATGCCCTCACTTCTCATCTCACTTCTGAGAACTACAAAATAATACTGTGTCATTTCCTAAAGAACAATTCTCTGGGAGAGACGAACTTTAAAAAATGCACTGTAAAGAATATGTATTTTCACTCTCATTGAAAAAGGTCTGCTAAATAGACAGTTACAATCTTTAAGCCCCATTGTTGTTCCAGGTTTAAGGCAGAAGTGCCTCTCACACCTGAGTCCACCACATCCCCCAAAGCCTGTATGTATAGCAGCCATTACACCGCTGCTGAGACCAGGAATAATTAAGGGCCCAGATGAAAGAGTTGAGGTGAGGCTATGAATTCGGTTTTCTTGCTCTAACTGGCACAGACTAGATTTCACGTGTTACAATAATCATAAAACTTATAGCACCCCAGCCTAGACAATACATTCAGCAGTTATCTCTCAAGCCCACAATGAATTTTTTTTCTTTTTTGCTATTTACCTGTCAAAAGGCAGTCCAAGAAATTCCCAAATCCATGATAAACTTATATATAAATGAGTCCTATAATTTACTGTCAGTGTCTCCTACTTGTAAACTTTAGGGGTATAAAAGTAATCTAAAATCTGATCAGGTTATTTGAGAAAATCTTTGATTAAATGGGCTGGAGGCAAATCAGTAGAAGAAACAGTAATTCAATAGAAGTTAATCTATCTTCAGCCATGTTCCTTAATAACCCTGGGAGCCGTTCCCACAATGACTCAATGCTTGAATCATATTAGTATGATAAGGGCTCTGTGAAACACTAACAGGAATAAATCTAATTAATGCTGCTTACTCAGTGTTTCCAAAAGTTATTTGAGCATGAAATCTTTTTTTTCAAGAAAAACATGTTTAACAGATTTCAGAAATGTCTGGTCTGAGTCTACGTCAGTGATAAGAATCACTTGTCCAAGTGTGCAAACTGTAGCTCCAAATGCTGCGCTCTGCACGCTGAGCTCTAACAGGTTAGAGGAAAGCATCAGCATGGAAAGCAGTGTGTAGGAAGGGCTGGGGCACTCGGAGGAGCCCTGCGGTGCCGCCTAGAACAAACACGGGGTCTCACTGTGCAGTGTGTAGGAAGGGCTGGGGTACTCGGAGGAGCCCTGCGGTGCCGCCTAGAACAAACACGGGGTCTCACTGTGCAGTGTGTAGGAAGGGCTGGGGCACTCGGAGGAGCCCTGCGGTGCCGCCTAGAACAAACATGGGGTCTCACTGTGCAGTGTGTAGGAAGGGCTAGGGTACTCGGAGGAGCCCTGCGGTGCCGCCTAGAACAAACATGGGGTCTCACTGTGCTTTCTTTATATTGCTGCGATGAAACACCACAGCCAAAAGCAACTTGGGAAGGAAAGGGTTTATTTATTTTAGTTTCCAACTCTCAGGTCACACTTCATTATGGAGGGAAAGGAAGCCAAGGCAGGAACTCAAGGCAGGAACCTGGACCCAGGAACTGAAGCAGAGACCATGGAGTAATGTAAGCTTACTTACCATGGCTTGTTCAGTCTGCTTTCTTAGACTATATAGGACCCCCAGTCCAGGGATGGCACCATCCCTAGTACACTGGGCCCTCCCACATCAATCATCAAAATGCCCTATAAACTTGTCTACAAGCAATCTGATGGGAGCATTCCCAACTGAGGTTCCTCTTCCCAGATAACACTAGTGTGCATCAAGTTGACAAAAACCAAATGAACAAACAAACCCAACCTGGACAATTGACCACTTGTCATCTTGACATACCAATAACTTTCCTTTCTTGTTTATACCCAAGATCTCATTATTATTAATAAGCATTACAAGATAAAACATATTTGAACTTTTGAAATCTCCAGTCTTTAAAAACTCAAACACTTTAGAAGTTTAGCCTCTCTAAAATACCTAACACCGTTTTACAATCTGAAGTCTCTCAAGTGTCCCTGTAAACTCAAAACAAAGTTACAAACTTCTTATTCTAAGGAGGAAGAGCCAGGACATAGTTACACACAAACCAAATGAAAACCAAACTCCAACCGTGTAAATCAAATCCTGCAGTTCAATGTCTCGAATTTGGGATACACCCATGATGTTCTGGGCTCCAAAGGGCTTAGGCCGATCTCCCCTCTCAGCTCCGCCATCCTTAGCACACACAGCTTGCCTCAGAGATTCAGGCCAGCTCCACACTATGCCTGCCACTGCCCTTGCCTTCTGGGTCTATCATCTTCAATATGACAAGGTCTCCACAGGCTGCACCTGTATCAGTAACCTCTCCTGGGCATGCTTCATGGACTCTGACCCTGCTACACAATGTCAAGCCTCAACTTCTCTTCATGACCCTTTCAATCCTAGTGTTTCCAATGCAACTCAGGCCCCACCTTTACCAGTGTCTCTCCTGGCCACTCACAGTGACAGGTCTCAGCTGCTTTCTATGACTCCTGCATGCCTTTAAAACTTACCACCTAGGAGACCAAGTTTGGCTGCCACCATGAGCTGAGCTGGCCTTGGCCCCTTCTATTTCATAGCTTCTGTGTGCTGAACTTGAGAAAATACTTCAAGAAGATTTTATCTCAATGATATTTGTCTCTGATTTTTTCAGCCCCAGCTAGTGACCATCAATTGTTCCAGTAAAGTAAAGGTTTCATTGCTACAAATTCTTAGTCAACAATCTCAACAGTCTTGATAGGGTCTTTGCTTCTGAAATATCACATCTGATTAGAAGCATTCTGATCCTCTAAGTTAGGAGTTAGGAGTAACAGTTCAATAAGCTCTGAGCACTCTGTGGCCTTCTACACTTCTACAATCTTCCCCAAAGTAACACGGTCAGGTCTGTTACAGCAACACTCTATTTCTGGTACCAATTTCTGTCTCGGTTTGCTTTTTATTACTGAGATCAAATACTACTGGCCAGAAATAGCTTGTGGAAAAAGGGTTTACTTCATCTGACACACTCCATTACTGAGGGAAGCCGAGGCAGGGGCTCAGGTCAGGGACTGAAGACCATGGCGGAACACTGTTCTCTGCCTTGCTTCCATGGCTGCTCTTGTTTAGCTTCCTTTCTGATAACCCTCGGGAATACTGCCCAGAAGCAGCACCATCTCTAATGGGCTGGCCCTCCCACATCAATCGTTAGTCAAGAAAATGCTCTACAGTCTTGTCTATAGGCCAATCTGATGGGGGCATTTTCTCAACTGAGGTGCATCTTTGAAATAACTCTAGCTTTTGTTGAGATGACAAAGAAATAACCAGGACACACACATTAAGAATCAAGCAAAGCTCTATTCTGAACTATTTTGGAAATTGGGAAGTCTCATAGTCTTTAAGAATTCAAGCATTTTAAAAGTTCAGTCTCTTTAAAATATATAACATCACTTTAAAAATCCAAAGTCTCTTAAGTGTTGGTTACTGGTTTGCTTCTCACATCTTAGTGTAAGCTGCACCACATCAGGAAACAAAAAAGCTTGAAGAAAATGGATAGTACCCAAAGACAAATACTGTCTTTTCTCCTTTTAGGGGAGATGCTAATGCCTGTAAAAGCATAAATAACATATTGCTATGGTCTATTTGGAAGTTAAATTTGCTTGAAAAGTGTATCTGAATGCCATGCTTGGAGGGATGAACTGTGATGGGTCCATTTCATGTCACTTTGCCTACCCTGGAACAACACTGCCCAAAGTTCCTTCCTGTGTAGCTGTGGGATAGAGTCTGTCATGGAGCTTTAGTGAGATCTGTAGTAAATGTGAAGCAGCAGCCATATTGATTCTTGGAAAGCTGGTACAATATCAGGTGCTATTTGTAGCTCACACTCAGCTGTAGATCTGATGGCTACACACTGTTGGGTTCCAGCAGCACCAGGCCTGCAGCTTCTCCAGCTCAGGACAGATCTCCTCAGGCAGCAGCTGGTTTCCAAGTTCTTCCAACTTCTGAAGATCTTGAGCCAAGTTTTGTGCTGCTCTTTGGCAAAGTGCAGCAGCTCTTTGCAGGTCACCTGGAGCATCAGTGAGAGCTGCTTGCAGGAGTACAGATGGTCAGGTTTGTCCTTACTGGTCACTGTGTTTCAGACCCCACACTGCTCCCCTGCTCCTCTGCTTTCTTAATCATGGCTTTGCTTATGGACCTAGCACCATGCACAAGCAAAACAGCCTTACCTGACCTGCTCAGTGCTTAGGTTGCAGAACAGCTGATCCCTTATGGTACTCACTGTGGATCTGACACTTTGATCAATCTATCATTGACATGGGTTTCTGCACTTAATTTTAACATGGCTACTATTGAAAGTGCTTGACTTGGAACTGAAGAGGTGACTTAGTGGTTAAATGCACATACTGCCCTTGATTCCTCTGCACTCGATATCAAGTGGCTCACAATGATCTGTAGGCCAGCTCAATGGGGCTGGTGCTTTTAACTTTTATAGGTACTGCATGCACCCATGTATTAATTACATACCTGTAATTAAAATTTGTTTTAAAGGGGTTTTCATTACCTATTAATCCAAGGGGCAGACTTTTGGAGATGTGAGTATGGAATTCTTAATATTAAAGAGAAACAATATAATACAATGCAAATGAGTCCTCAGTGAACTTTCCATGAGCCATCAGTGCAAGCAATGCTTATAGGCATGGATTGTTATATTCAGTAAAAAGTGATGTATAATTTGTAAGTATTAACAATGATCTGCCTATGAGAATCCACATTCTGTATTGAATTAGCTGAAATCTGATGTTAAAAGATTCTGTTGTAAATGTTCATATCACCTCCTTACCCCAATTTTTTGGGGCACTTGAAATGACTTTTTCTTTTTGGTCTGAAATATGTGTTAGTTTCATTCCATGGGACTAAGGAGGATTTTAGTCACAAACTATGTTATGTTGCTATCTATAAGGTGTTACTCTAACACGATACAGAGACTAGTGGTAAATACTTTTTAGGGCTTGAGCTCTGTCATGGGTATGTATACATGTGCTTGCTCATTATGTAGGGATTTCACAAAAGATGTTTTTCCTAGGTTTCTGTATTTCTGGGGAGTCAGCCTTCCAAAGATCACGGTGACTGGGACTAGAAAGCAGCAGAGAACTCCAGGATGCCACAGACTGGCAGCAGCTTTGGACTCTACGAGGGCCTCAACTTCTCAAAAGCAGCATCTGGGTAGAAATTCCATGCTAACTAAGACTTAGGCTTCATTTTAGTGAGGGGATGACACCCCTTCCACACACTCAAGGATCAGAGCTCATGCTGCTTGATCCTGTTTTCCATGCATTTTATAGAGTGTCTTTCAGTTAGGTCATTGCTCTGGTTTAGATATTTAAACCGCATTTCCAAAACACAGAGCAGAGTATGTTCAGACGACAGTTTCTGCGCTCTGGCAGCTGGACTGTAGATCTCACATGTAGCAACCGCTGCCTACTCATGTTTCCCTGTGGTTTATAGTATTCGTCTATAATGCTTTCATGGCTTTAACTATTTCTGAAGCACAACTTGAATTCTTGCAATGTGTTGAATATAAAAGACAAATACGATATGAACTCTCAATATGTATGGTTTCCTTGACACCCAAGGGAGAATGGTTTCAAGATGCTATGGATATTCAAGTCCCATAAATGGAATGGGAAGTAAGATATACAGAGTACGGCCACACTTCCACATGCTCCATGTCACCGCCAGGTTCCTTGCTTCACCCATGACAAAGTGAATGCTGTGAAGTGGCTGCTGAACTGTATGTATGGCTGCAGCAGAGCACAAGGAAGAGCGTGTTGATTCAGCACAGATACATGTGCTGTAGCCAAACACTCCTAACTTGGAGGCTTAAATTTATGGGGTATGCAATAAAAAATAAAACAAAGAGGATGAACGAACTGTACCCAAGAGAGTTCAGAGTGCACTGAGAGTGACAGGCTGGAGAGAGATGGACAGCTCACAGGTTTCTCTTGGGCCTAAGCTGCTCTTTTAACAGAAGGTTCTGCTCAGGGTTTGAGTGCCCACAGAGCCAGTAACTTCCCTTCACTCCTCTGGTCCCCTAACGGCCTATCTCATCTAAACTGGACCAGCTGAGACTCTTTCCTTGGGACAGTACAAGGGCCCAGGGAAATGTGACCAGCTTTTTTCATTGCCAGTGGCCACAGAAAAACATGCAGAGAAAATAAAAAGGGAGGAGAGACCAGTGAAGGTCCTCACCTCTCCTTCTTCAGTTTAGTTGGAAGCTTCACAGGTACTGCACTGTCCTGGGAGCAAGAGGAAGACATTCCAAACACTGGAGCAATGGATACCTCATTTTTTCCCTCAGCAAACAATGTATTTTCTGTCTAGGTTAAAACTTCAAAAGAGCTTTTTCCTCTCAGTCTGTTTGTGAAGAAACCTACCAATCATTTGGACATTTTTCATTTTGAACTTTTCCTTTCTTCCACAGGCTCACAGCCTCGTCACACCCTCAGCTACAGGCTCCCTGCCCTCCAGCAACTCCAAGATGAGCTGTATGCTTATACTCCTGGAGTGAGGAGCCCTGGAAACTGAAGTCAGCCTAGCCCAGAACCTTGCGCCACCTGCGGAGTCACCTTCATGTGACTTCAGCCATCACTGCTCTGGCTCCTTCTGGGTCTTGAGTCTGCCTTGTCTATTGCGGCATGCACACTTGCTCCAGGAAGCAGGAAGTAGGCTCCGGTGTTCTCTGCCAGTCTTAAGAGAAAAGCTCAGAACCAACAGGCCCTGGGACTATCCTGAAAGCACAGGGAGGTGCTTGTGGGGACACTGTGACAAACTGCTCCAACTCAAACCACAAGTTCTTTCTTTTTTTTTTTTACACGTGTTAATTTCTATACATTAAAGAAAAAGTCCACGCTCAGAAGAAACTATGAAGGTGCTAGGCAGACAGGTACCTTAAAGCCACAATGTCTATAAGTTGGGCTAGGGAAAATATCCAACTAGATAACAAACTACATCTTTTCTCCACCCCCTACCACAGCCCCACACAGAGTGAGAACAATATTCCTCCAAAGGCCCCACAGAAGAACAAACCCTGCAGTTCAGAGCTTGTTACTCCATCCATCCTCTCAAAAGCTGTCAATGTGTGTTTGTCATTCTGATCTAGCTCACAGCTCCTAACAGCACAAGATAATATCTCCATCAATCTCCAACCAGATTAAAAGCGATGTTTAAAAAATAAAAATAAAAAGCTCAGAGAGGAGCATTAGCAGGACCCACATATCATTTCTTCTTACAAACCAGTTAAAATGCCCAGTCAGCTGTCACTTTTCTCGTTACCCATGTCCTACTGGTCTACCTCCAATAAACAAACTACGACTCATTCCCATTGAGATTTTTCCCCATGAGGCATTTGAAATAGCAAATGCAGGCAGCCTGGCATCCATCAAAAGGGGCTTTTATGCACACGGTGACTGGGTAATGTTCTTTGAAGAGGTCATACAGGCCATCTCTCATGAAGGCTTTGTCCTCAAAAGAAAAAAAATTTAAAAAGGCTCAAAACATAACCTAGTTCTTATTAAAGGCAAGTACTATATCTTACAGTAAAAGAAAACCCAGCTATGCCTAGCTCTCAGAGACTACTATAAAATGACCTTATATTCTTGCCAGGGGGATCTCAAGTTGTAAACACTGCTTTCTGACAAAAGATGGAAGGAAATGGAAATATTTATAATACCTGTCTCTGGGCAGTGAGGGAGGGTGATTTATTACTCTTATCTTCCAGAGTTTTCAGTGTCTATTAAGACCATGCATTTTCTAGTTAGGGAAAACCTGAAAGTAGTCCCAAGCCAGGTGTGCCGCTGGTACACACCTTTAATCACAGCCTTGAAGGGGGAGTCAGGGAGATGGTAAGTTAGAGCCTACCCTGACTGCATGAACAAACTGTTTCAGAACCCAAACCAAAGTTTCTACCTAATTGATACTGATACAACACCTAGATAGGCCCTCTTTGGGTTAACTGGCTAAAATAATTATTAAGCTCATCCAATACAAAACCAGCAGTAAGGGAACCCTAACCAATCATAATCTGTTCTTCCCACAGAGTCACATAGGAAGACAAAATGTTAATCTCAAATAGGTCACATACAGTCACCATCCCATGCCCAGAATACTCCATGGGCTTAGCCCTCCTAGTCACTAGCTACTTTTCTCCCATCTCCCCCCAACCCGCCTTTTACTTTGTATACAGCAGTCAGTGGTCTTTCTAGGAGCTAAACTGGTCATGTTCTTTTCTAGTATAAAGCACGGGCAGCAGCACCCAGGGAATGAAGTAAATACTTCAACATGACATGCAAAGCTGTCCCAGCCATCCATGCTCCCGGACTCTTCTGCTCTCTGTCTCTCCGTACCAGGCCCTTTCTAAGCAACCCAGCTGTTGTTCTTCAGAGGCAAGCTTTCAGCAGCACACACACCATGCTGCCGCCTGTGGAGCCCTGCTTATCCCACATGAGGGCTGACTAGGTTTCCCTTGATTCCGTGTTTGGAGCCATGCTGGTACAGAAGCACTTTACTGGAAAGCACTGCCACGTGGGCTATCACCGTTCTAAAGACATGCTTGCCAAGGTCCACTAGGTCTAACTCTGCTCCTGCCAACCCTTTACTCCAGTCATTCTCAAGCAACTGTTGCTTTTCTCCTTCCTCCACCTTCAACAATGGGAACTCTGTTACCAAGCATGGGCTCCCTCTTACAGGATGCAAACTCCTTTTCCTACTCTTAACCAGCCACAAGTGCTGCTTCTTCCCCTGATACTATTAACCCTTGGTTGGTATCCCGAGTGAACTGGTACTCCTGTCTCCTACCTTCCCGGAAACTTAGTGCACCAATGCGTCTTTCAGCAGATTTAGCTTATGTCTCTCAGCAATGGATTATTCTCCTGGGTATCTGAACAAGCCCACTGTTCTCCAGCCACTCCCTCCCTCTTAGCTCCACACATCTTCCAAGAGCATTATCTACTTCAGCACAAGGTGAACTGGAGAGAGGCGGGGATGAGCTGAGTTCACAACTCCCATGCTTTCTTAATGGGGAGTCCTGGGTGAGTTGAGATTCTTCTAAAACCTCTAAGAAAGCTCTAAGGAATTTCCATTCAAACAGCTGCCAACAACTATAATTCCCTCAAAGTCTATTCTTAAAATAGTGAGTTCTAAAAGCTGTTTTGAAAAGTAAATAAATGCACCAAAGCTTACCCAAAGTTATTGGCATCAACAGAGACTGCAAAACCAAACAAAACCCCTCAACTCTAAAAGATTGGAAAAATGATCAATTAACACTACTCCAGTTGTGGCTTACTGTACACATAAATCTGATTAATGAATAAAAAAATCCTTGTAGAGTTCCCTTTCTACAACTGAAACACTATAGAGGCATCTTATGGAATGCAACAATATTAAACAATAGAAGACTAAAGATTAAACAATACAACAACATCTTGACTCTGAATTGGCTCCCTAAAATGCAAAACATTTAAATGTCATTGTTAAATAAAGAAAAGCTACATCACAAGCTGTGCAATGAAATCGGCCAACCTGCAGAGGGTCGAATGCTGTTGTAATACACATCTGGTCACAGTGGGTGGGGGTGGGGGTTAAAGAAATCATTAAGCAACCCGAGAACTCCCAAACAAAGACACTGTAAAATTCTGTACTATAAAGCAAAGGAAACACGTAATCCCTCAGGAGCTGCAGTATGTATTTCAACTGGGTTATCCCTTCCCGTGGAAGGACACAGCAATACACCAAAACCTGGGGTGACACTGGATCTCCACCGTGCACATGTGGCACAAAGCCAGTTTGCCTCGCTCTCCTGGCACCTGTTGTCTAATCATCTGTGAGAGATTATTCTAGGCAGCAGAGGAGGAGGGGCAGAAGGAGACGGGGAGGGGCAGAGGGAGGGAAGAATGCAAGCTTTTCTTGCTCTGCTTATCAGCAAACACAGTGCTCCACACACTGACCTTTTAAATGGTAGTTACATTTGCTTTCTATGAACTGCCCCAAACATTACAGCGTATCTTTGAACTTTAGACCCTATGAACCTATAGAGGGAAATGACCTGGTTATTATGAGACATTGTATTCTTCATGTCCTGGGGCAATCACAGCACATTTCAACCTCAACAAAACTTCAATATTACAAAATGTGTTCCCTTGTGAATCTTAGTGCAAAACTATAATAGTAGGTAAAAGCAAGAAACATTCCCTTGAAATAATAACAACAGAATAACATTCGCATTAAATGAGAAAAGTACAAGGCTATTATTTCTGCACATCTGGATGGCAGAAGGCAGACACTGATGGGGACACCCCTACCAGGTTTTTAACAACTGCCCCTGCCCTGTATTCTCCCTGTTTGCTTTCACCATGATTACTGAAACTGCCTTCACTGTAGCTGGTAAGCTGAATGTGTGCACAAGCAGACCGCCCATGTGTGAGAAGGGGGTAGCAGTTCCTACTGAAAGATGTGGGAAGGCTGGAAATTCCTACCACAGGGCAAGACGTTCGTCATGCAGGATGGGTAGGAATGCTGGGTAACTGCCCAGAACCCTTTATAGGCTTTTCTCTCAGAAGCCACAGAAAATCATTTATTGACTAATGTCGTTCTGGAGAGCACCACATACGTTTCCCACTTCACCAAGGGGACCTAAGGACAGCAATATGGCCAACCAACCCATGCCAGGGAAGTGTGAATCAACAGTAAATATTTGCAAGTCTCCTGCTAACAGAAAATGGTGAAAATGTTTTTCTTTTTTTTTTCCTGGTATGTGAATAAATATAAGGTATTAGGCGTTGCTAAGAAAGATGAAGCCATGATAAGGACCAACGTTCACAATCAGGCCCAACAGTGATGGCGCATGCCTTTGATGCCAGCACTCAAGAGGCAGGTGTATCTCTGTGAATTCTAGGTCAGCCTGGTCTACAAAGTGAGTTCGACAGCCAGAGATACACAGAAAAACCATCTTTAAAAACTGAAAACAAAACAGAACAACCCCAAAGGAAGACAAAAAACAACAACCAAAAAGCCAAGATAAAACTCATAATTGGTTTTACAGTGATTCATTAACTTTAAGAAACAAACAATCAAACTAACCAACTAACTGAGTGGTGTAATAGGAATTTATTCTTAATCTTCTGCTAAAAAGAAATATAAACTCCATAAATCAGACACACATTTTTAAGATCTATTAGTTTTGTATGCCCACATATGTGTAGCTGTCCAGAGGCCAGAAGAGGGTACAAGCTGGCTGTGGGGCTGCGAACTGAACCCACAGCTAGTACTCTTCACTAGTCAGTATCTTTCTAGGTCCCAGGCTAACCTGTTAAAATGCCCACAAAGTAACTGCTGTGTGGCAACAGTTTTTATTAGTGTGACTCAGGAGAGCTTAGATGGGTTCCATTTGGTCATCAAATCCCAATATTAAGAGAATCACAAGTTTCACATATCTATGTCACTTATCTGACATAATTCTTAAGAGACAGGAGGGATGCATTATTGTGTTCCGTCTTAGCTGTACATGTAAAATGGTAGTGAAATCTTGTGACAAATACAAATTAAAGAAATGTTAGTCTGTTATTAAACAGTCTGCAAAATGTATTAATAGCTAAACTTATTTTGAATTATTATTTTAATTTAGTTTAATATAGAGAAACTTAGTTTAGTCCTCTGAAGGGGTGCAGCATTCCTGGAGGTATTGTAGTAAGTGAGGTATGGGGGTCGATGGAGCAGGCCTCCATTTTTTCTCTCTGCTCCAAAGCTCCATTTATATACCCCAAACAGAGGCTGCAAATGACAGTAGACTTTTGAAAACAGAACTATACTTGATCCTAGCTAAAAGGCCAGGAAGCAATTAATATTTTTAATTTCAAATACTGGGCTTCAGCTAACTAGAAGGTTCAACTGGAGGTTGAACCTGGAACACTGTGAATTTTCTAGATAAATACTCTACCAAGAAACTGTATGCCCAGTCTGCTCTTAATTTTTATTTTAAGATAGGGTCTCAGAAGTTGCTCGGGCTGGTCTTAAACTTCCCTGTAGCCCAAGTAAGTCTTAAAAGTAGAATTCTGTGTTTAGCCTCCAGTTACTTGGGATTACAGGCCCAAGTCAGAAAGATAGTTTTCTAAGAGATGCCCTTGTTTTTATAACTGCCTTGTAGTGAGGCAAGAGGACATCGAAAGGAGAGAAGGCTGGATATTAGCAGTATGTTTATTAAAATAAGAAACAGTGAAAAACAGACCCCAAGACACATGGTAAATGATGTCTGATACCAAATTATACAGATAAGTACATTTCATATCAGACTTTACTTTAGAAATGTCACATGAACTATATGACATGCATGTATGTATGTATAAATAATCTTAGTACTTGGCAGCAAAGACAGGCAGATCTAAGTTTCATGCCAGCCAGGGCTATATCTATCTCATAAACAAAATGAAACAAAGGAAAATTCTAGTTACATTTTATTTATTTATTTATTTATTTATTTATTTATTTATGTGTTTGTGTGTGTGTGTGTGTATGTGTGTGTGTACACATGCCATGTCAGAGGGCAACTTTGGGGAGCTGGCTTTCTCCTTTTACCATGTGAGTTCCTGAGATCAAACTTTACCCACCAAGTCATGTCATAGCCTCTGAAATCCTTCCACATTAAGTATTATTCCTCTTTAGTACACAAGTGAAATTCTCTCTCTCTCTCTCTCATTCTCTCTCTCTCTCTATCTCTCTCTCTCTCTTTCTCTCTCTCTCTGTCTCTCTCCATCCATCCAGTGTATACCTATGTGGGTATGTGTGTGTGTGCCCTGCTGTACATATGGCTGTTGAAGGACAATCTCTTTCTGCCCTGTAGGTCTTGGAGCAGACTCAGGTCATCAGGCTTAGTGACAAGCACCATTTCCAGCTAAGCCATCTCTGAGTCTGAGGCAATGAATGGAATTCTAAGATAAACATTCTGGAAGAGTATTAACAATAACTATTACAATGATCACAAAGTATAAAAAAAAATGAAAAGGCAAATATATTTCTTAGATATATGGTGCATACTATAAGGCAACATTAGAAAATAAATTCCCATACCAATACTCTTCAGACTATTCCACAAAATAGAAAAAGAAGGAACACTACCCAATTCATTCTATGAAGCCACAGTTACACTGCATATTCTCCCTTGGAGATGGAACGGTTTCTGTCTAATCAGGAACTTGTCATAATTCCCTTTCATAGAGGGCTTTATAAGAGTTTTTTTCCCTACTTCTATCATGTTTAATATTCCAAATAGATTTTTTTTTTGTGTGTGTTTTTGTTTTTTCAAGACAGGGTTTCTCTGTGTAGCCTTGGCTGTCCTGGAACTCACTCTGTAGACCAGGCTGGCCTTGAATTCAGAAATCCGCCTGCCTCTGCCTCCCAAGTGCTGGGATTAAAGGCGTGCGCCACCACTGCCTGGCCCAAATAGATTTTAAAAACTGGTTGACTGCTGCATATTACTTTTAGCTTCAAAAGATATCATGTATATTTAAGAGGCATTTAACTATTATAAATTATTTCGATGACTTAAAAAATGTCAATATTGAGTTGTATATTTTAAAATAAATTTTATTAGTTTAATAAAAAGAAAAAGAAAATAAATTCCCTATAATCTAATAGTCTGTGATGCCAATTTTTATAACAATTACCACACTAATCTAGAGTTTAGTGGCTCCTATTCCATAAGGACAATGAACTAAAATAGTCCCTATTCTTACACAGAGCTGTCTGTAGAAGCAAAAATACACATGTCAACTGACATTTAATAATGGTTTCTTTAAACAGTCTAATACAAAATATGATGTAAGACTGAGAAATTAACACTACAAGTTATGGCTAGTCAAAAAGTCTCAGACAGTATTCTTGCATAAAAATTTTAAATATATGACTAGCAGCCATGAAAGAGACCCTAGCGTAAACAAATGTGATTTTTCAAAATGATGGTTCTAATAAGTAACTATATTTGAAGCATCATTTCCTTTACCATTTATCATCACGGTGTGAGTCACTCAGCCAAAAGTTATTTTTAAAAGAAATCTGATACTACATGATATATTGCACAGCATAGTGGCAATTATTTCCTCATGCCTTGACTATTTTAAGGAGCTAAGAGTGGACTGAAGTGGTCTCATCACAAAGAAAGGGTAAGTATTTGTGGTGAGGATATGCTAATTAGACTGGTTTGGTCATTTTATAATCTATACACATATAAAAATGTCAATTATACAACAGAACATGCTATTATTTGTTAATTAAAAATAAGTCAAACATCAAAAAACAAAACAAAAAAAATCAAACAACTAAAAGCTATGTAGCAATGAAATCAGTTGCAAGACTGTTAACTCTGTGAGGAAACTCCCTGAGAAATGCTGACTGCATGCGGAACACACACAGTACATACATACGTATGTAACAACCGAAAGTCCAGATTGTTTCCTGGTCAGATGGATTATTATTAAACATGCCAAGAGCTTAAAAATGAAACAAGACTACGCAAACAAGCTTCTGCCACCTGGGAAGGGAAGGGGTGCACCCTGATGTCGGAGAGGAGGGAAAATGGGGTCAGCTTGCTGCTAGATACTACACTTAGGAACTATGCTCGTGGGAAACTACACCCGAAGGAATCTACCCAGGGAAGGAAGGAGAAGCCATGTGCCAGATAAACAGTGTTCAGTACTGCAACGCTTGGAACAGGTAAGAACTAGAAGAAAAATTAGAGGAAAGGACAGAATGTGAGGAAAAGGACTTAAAACATCAGGCAGACTAAAAACAACCAAGGGATGCTCAATAACGGGGGAGAGAGCAAACCAATGCTGCATTTAGCATCAATGTTGGGTTCAGAGTGGTGGGCTATGGGTTTTCTGTTCATTTTCAAAGTTTCCTTTATTATAATAAGCTGCAGACCAGTCACAAACAGAATAAATAACACAGATAGATGTGGTATGTGTTTCTTACAAAGGATTTGTAGATGGTTTGGTGTGCAAAGTTTTTCAAACTTCAACATTGCGTTTTTAAAGCCACATTAAATCTAGATTTTTCCAAAACACATTAGAAATGTAAAATTTCCTTACAAATCCCTTTGAGAGTCAGCGTGAGGAGGGTCTTTCCACAGAGGGCAGGACAAGCTGCTGTGGAGAAGGCACTCCTGTTTGAGAGTTTCTTATTCTTCAGTGCTCTGTCCCTTTAACCCTGGCCTCGGCTCTCCGCTGCTGAGCCTTGCCGACTACCATTGTTACTCTTGTTCACATTGTACAGTTGCGGCAAACCAGCTGAGGAACACTGCAAGAGAGCAGCTTCTATGCGCCCTGTCTTTTCACCTAAATGTGTGATGGTTATGAGTAAAATGTCCAAGTTTGCAAACAATGTGAGATTGTGTGAGCATGTTTATACACCTCTTGGAATACATGAATACATGTGTGTGCAGGCACACATATACACATGTGTACATGCATGTAGAGGTCACACAGTGTTGTCCATCAGTCACCATCTACCTCATTTTTGAAACAGGGTCTCTCACTGGCCTAGAGCATGCCCAGCAGGCTGAGCTGTGTGCTCAGCGATACCAGGTCTGTGAGCTTCCACCTCCCCAGGGCTGGGAGTGCACACACTGTACCCTGTCTTGTCACATGGGTTCTGCATAGCAAATACAAGCACTTTATTGAATGAACTGTCCACCAGCTCCATGATGCAAGTTTCATACCTTTACATGTTTAGTTTAACTGCCAACAAACATTATTTATTTAGACATAAAAATGTGATGAGGTTACTTTTTTTTTTTAATTTTTAAAGCTTGTTTTATTTTTGCCTCTGGGTCTGTGAGTGCCCCTGGCAGCTATAAAGGTGTCACATGCCTGGAACAGGAGTTGCAGGCAGGTGTGAGCCTGTGGGTGCTGAGAGCTGAATTCAGATTCTCTGGAGCAGCGAGCACTCTCAACTGCTGAGCCATCACTCCCATGTGCCGAGGTTATTTCATTTGAAAGTCTTAAAGGAAAAATTCACTAATAAAAATCTGAAACTACTTATTTAGACAGGGTCTCAGTATGTAGCCCTGGCTAGCCTGGAACTCTCATGGACCTGCCTGCCTCTGCTTCCTAGGTGCTAGGACTGAAAGAGTGTACCATCATGCTGGCAAAATCTTTTTTAGAATCAACTTTCCAGTTGAAGAATAATATACATACATTCTCAGCTAAAGAAATATTATTTCCAATGAGTCGAGTGGAAAATTTGTTTTGAACAAATAATTCATTTGAATTATGAGCTAACCTCACAAGGGTTAACAGGCTAACTTAGGGCACACATTCATCACGTCATCAAAGTGGTGAGTGCTGGAATAAACAGAAAAGATAAGCAAACCGAGGGCACCAGAGTAGTCTGCAGTGCTTGTGTACTGACGAGCTGCAGCCAGGCACTGGCTAGCCACTTTCAGTCAGAAATCATCTCCCAGAGCTCTTACTCCTCCCTGAGGATGAGAGGACGCTTTGGAGTGTTATTTCAAGTAATCCTCACTCCAGCCCTATTCGACAGGACTGGACGTCATTACTCTCACTTTAAAGGTGGGGACATCCAGCCGAGGCCGTGGCCCTCACACCTGCCCAGGCACGTTGGTTCCCGGCCTCTGTTCTACACCATCACTCTGAGTGTCCATCCAGCACACAGTGCGTTGTGACCCCATGTCACACTGCATCACTGAATGTGGACAACAAAGTAAAGTTTATGAACCAGAGTGAAACATAGGATGAGTCTGGAGTGTTCTGGCAGTGTTTACCCATGGTACATTGCATGACTTCCCTGCAGCCTTGTTTCCCACACATGTACTTTGTGTTGTATACACTGCCTCTCCACTCAGCACTAATGCAACACATCGCCTGTGAATGTCACTCGTGACACCTGAGCTGAGGACCATCCAACTGCTTAGGCTTTTTCTTACTGAAGCACACTGGTGTAGTTATGGGAGGTGGAAGACTTTTAATTTTCTCCCACCATTTCTTTTTAGGTCTAGGCCAATGATTCCTGCCTCTCTTGCTCCATCTGTAAGCTAACTCACTAGTTTAAATGTCTTCCATTATTACTTAGAACAGAAAAATATAAAAGCTAGATGAAACCAACCAACCAGCCAGCCCCAACAACCAGAATTCTGTTAGATAAATGTATTAATCTACAGGATTGGTTTTGGGCTCTGCTGTTCAACCGCCTGAATTCCTGGCTATGGGTCTGAAAAATATGTCAAATGAAGCACAAGTGTAGAGTTCTAAATCCCCACGGTTTACAGACTGAGCCTATGAAAGACAGTATTTTCATATCTGAATAAATGTGGGAATGAAATGATGCTCCTATGCACATACTCACATCAGTACCCTGTTTCTTTAACAACACAAGGCCAGCAAGCCTCAGGATCTAGTGAACTCCTTTCTCCCTACAGTCTAGCTCTTCAAGCAGACATGGCATTGAGTTCTTCTGCAGCACTCAGTGACCCACGCGGATCCCAGAGTGTATTCCCAGTCTCCTAAAACAGAAAAACCCAGAGTAGAGACAGGGCCTTCGTATCAGGAAGTGCTACCGCAGGGGATTTATTATGTAAAGCAAAGCTGGAGAGTGATTAATCCAGCCTAAAGTAAATGATCAGTTTGCTAAAGGACTACTGACATGCTTCTTACCCAACACAACAGCTCCCTTTATGATAAAAAGTTAACTAGCAAAAGTACCTACAGATAGCAATTTTATAAGCTCTCTATACAAATGATCTAGAAAGAGATTCTAATAAAGTCTGCCACAAGGACAAACAAATTGCATAGGAAAGGAAAGAGCACTCCACTGGGTATTATAGTACTTACCTATTCAGAAACAAGCTGCTACGTAGTGCGGATTTGTACTTAAGTCTAATAGTATTGGTAATCGAATTGAATATTTATTAATATTAAAGATGATTTTACATGCACAGTTATGTACCATTCTAAAATCAGAATAAAATAACAAACAAACTAGCAAATAAATAGACAACAGCAAAAATCAAAAACCATAACTAAACCAGTGCCATTTGGATAGACTAAAGAACATTTCAGGACACATCAGATGATTATTATCCTCAGGTTCTGTACGACAGACATCACTGCTGGGGCAACCTGGACCAAAGCCATGGGGAATCTCTGGTTTTTCTTACAGCTACAAGTGACTATGATGCTCTCAAACAAGTATTTTAATTGGAAATACTGAGGCAACATAATCTGTCCAGGCCAAGCCCAGACCTATTCCTGAAGCAGGTTCGTCCCACGAGTTCAGCGACAGGGCTGTTTGGCAGCTCATCCTCCTCAGTCCTGTTCTACCCAGCATGCAGTTGTGGAGAGCAGGCTCAGTCTCTTTGATATGATGTGTGTTCTGTGCTTTCCTGGGGGTGAAGACATCTGTGGTCTACACACACAGTGAGTCTCATATCTTACAGGCTTGTTTTGGGCTCTGAAACACAGCCGACAAGGGTGGCTGGAGTTCATCTTCCAGTAAGAACAGCCACTAAAGCACCTCAGGACCTGGTTAATTTTTTTCAGAAACAAATACTTTCTAGCATAAGTTGTTTGCCAGATTGCTCGATAGATAGCTTAAAATGTCAGTGCAAAAAAAAAAAAAAAAAACCAACCAACCAACCAACCAAACAAACAAACAAAACAAAACAAAACCACGCTTGTATCTTTGTCTCTTCATTCTTTAAGAATGCTTTCCTATCCATGTAAATATGTCCTGGTGAAGATCCCTGTATTCCTTAAGATTTATATGGATTTTCAACAATTACAAAGACTTATTCTTCCTTTTTTTCTTCAGATTGTAACAGTTGCGGAACTCAAACTCATTGTGGAATCTATATTATCAAACAGTTTAGTGAAGAAACTAAAAATACCATTTACGAAATGGAAGGAGATTCTCTAATAACAAAGCAAAAAGCACCTAGAACAGACAACTGAAAGAGCGCAGTGACCACAGGGTCCAGTCTGTCAACACCAGCTCAGTGTCGCCTGACAGGAAACATCTATGCAAAAGCGAAGGACCCTGTATATCACCTCAAGTGTCATGTGTGTCCCATGATGCTGTCCCACAAAGCCTCACTGAGATTATTTGGGAACTAGTGTGAAATCTGAATCAAAGACAAGTTTTAAGCAAGAGGTATTTCCCTAATTATGATAAAAGTCTCTTAACTTACACGTCATAGTGATTTTTTTGACATTCATAGCAAAGGCAGGCTGTAAGGGATCCCCAACTTTGCATTTTTTTTTTAAATTCAATAGATATAATTTCACAGCTTTAATATATTTTGTATCAGTGATAGCATTTAAAAGGCTTGATCATCAGCGGTACAGCTTGAGTATACCAAGTGTCTTAAATCACATACTGAATGCAATTATAATTTATAATCTGGGCCAGGCAGTAGTGGCATACACTTTTAATCCCAGCACTTGGGAGGCAGAGGCAGGTAGATTTCTGAGTTCAAGGCCAGCCTTGTATACAGAGTGAGTTCCAGGACAGCCAGGGTTATACAGAGAAAACCCCTCTCAAAAAAACAAAAAACAAAAAAAACAAAAACAAAAAACAAAAAAATTATAATCTGTTAATTCAATTAAATCAGGCATACAAAAATAGATATGAGACCCCCCCCCAACTTGAGAATTGTTCAAGGATCATTATTCTAACTCAAATTTAAAACAACAATATTTATTTTTTCAGAAATACTACGGCTGAACTTCTTATAAACCCTGATAGTCTAATTTTGTATAATTTAGCTACAGTTGGCATACAGTAAGGGGTAGCCAGAGGGCCTCTCAAAGCCTCTTTTAAAGAAGGTCAGAAATATTTTATTAACAATTAATTCACGTGTTTCAACTTAAATGTGCACTTTTATAGCACTCTCAGTAACTTGAAAACAGGTCACTCATGGTCCCCACATTTTGTTTTTACAGGGAGTACAAAAACTGCCTTTAGCTCAATTTAACTGGATGAGAACACAGATTTCCACACATTACCACATCACCTCTGATAAAATAAGTAGTGGCTTATTTGAATACACGTGGCTTATTTTTTTCAAATGTATCTACGGAGAGTTCTAAAGAATCTTATTAAATGAACTAGGCCAAGGGTTGCCAGCGATTTTCTTGGGGAACTTCACAAATGTTCCTAGGCACACATCATCTCGGATACACATGCCCACATGGTGCTGCTCATCATGTTACAGAGTTAAACCATTTCAACAGAAGCTCAGATCCACTGGCTTGTGCTCCTTTCAAAACTGCATAAATCTAAAATGAACTAAATGTAAAACAATACTTAACATTCTTACACAATCCCTTCCACATTATTTGAACATTAAATTTCTCCAAGTAACAATGCATAATTTTTCTTTAGTATTTTATTTTTAAATTTAATATACCAAGCTATGATATAGAATCAAAATGGACATAGGAAAATTAAACAAAGCCAGGAGTCCTCTATGGCATAGGCAATCCTCATGCTACAGAGAATTCTCTCTCCCACTTCTACAAACCAACTGCTTAGAAGGTCAAACAGTGACTATGTATTACAGGAAATTAATATTTTATAAGAACACTCTAGAGAGAGCAATCTCTTTGCAAGACTAAAATGCATACCTCTGTGACTAGGAAACTATCACAGACAGAAATGTAAGAGCAGAGACTCTTGTGCTGCCACTGCATGGATTCCGCTCCTCATGGCCGAGGACTAGAGCAGAGGAGGGAAAAAAAGCCTGTGACTGGAAAGGCCGCAGCTCTGTGCTGCGGGAGTTGAAAGGTCGTGTTTTTTCTTTTTATTTCATGCAAAGCTTACTAAAGTAATATACTTGGTCATCTCCACAACTTATCTTCCTTCGGAATGTAAGGCGACAAAGTCACGGCACCTGGCTTATATGCATATCCCAGGCACAAGTGACTGCACAGCTGTGGAAAGCCTCAGCTCAAATATCAAAAATTCCTGATATAATAAAATGGTGTAAACTTAAACCACCCATTTCTAATCCAATTACTTTATCTTCTCCCCTCATCAACAGTGATTTCATGACGTTTGGCTGAAGAGTCATGAGGTATTTGGTTTATGATTAAATTCTATCATAGCTAGAGAACTGTGTGGGCATTAAAACCTACACACGAGCAAATAGAAGTATTTTAGCATAGCAGAAATGGTGAGAGGGTGAGTTATTTAGGGAAGTTCTTGCCAGTGTTTCCTGCCACTGTGATTCTCAGTGTTTGTTCTCTACAGGAAGATGCCCGAGAAGCAGAGACCAGCTACACTGTCCACACACTCTGAGAACAGCAATGTGGTGTTTCCCACAGCGACTGTAGTTCCACAACACCCCTAGATGTATGTATTACCATGTGACAACCTGGCAGGCTAGGGAATGGCTTATTTTAAGGAGAAATAATCTGCTTGATAACATTTCTTAACTCTCCTTTCTCAGTTAGTGCCACCAGGACACAGGGTATAAAGTTTTGCCTGTTTCTGACCTACTCTTCATGGTGCACTGTGATTGCCCAGGCCTTCCAGTTACATGCAACTCTTTCATCATACAAAGCCAGGGCCAGAGCAAATCCCCTCACAGGCTCTTACCTCCTCAGTGGAAACAATCGGGTGGCTGGAGCCTGCCCTTCCCTATCCTCAGTGGAAACAAGCGGGTAGCTGGAGTCTGCCCTTCCCTATTCCCCCATAATTCTTGCGGATTGGGTTCTGACAGACTTGGGGCGGGGGGAGTTTCAACATCTCCCCATTTTCCCTAGAGAAGAATCCAGGAGGTGGTGGCTCCTTGGCCTGTAAGAATTCAGCCTGGGAATAGAGGGTACAAGCAAACCCAGGGGCTTCTGTGCTTTACCTAATTTGTCTTGTTAGCTCTATAAAGATAATTCCTGTCCTTCACAAGGTTACAGAGACAAAGGCATGTTGGCAACCAGCATAAACAAAGTGCTCAGTGAAGGGTCCCTCACTCCTTACCACTCTGCAGTCATCAAGCAACCCTTTGCCATTTGCAATCAATCTACTCTTTAAAAAATCATGTGTGTGTTGTACACATTTGTGATGTACCCACATATGTGCATGTGTGTACAGGGGGAGTGCATCTAGTCATGTGTGTGACCTCACATGTGAAGTGGTCAAAGGAGGATATTGGGTAGCCTGTTCTATGCACTCCTGAATTCCCTTGCTACAGTCACTGTGGCAGGAGACACAAAACGTACTGGAAGCCTGCCGTTTGGTTAGGCTGGCTCATCAGCAAGCTCCTCGGTTCCACTTGTTTTCACCATGCAGAGCAGCCATGCAGAGCCTTTTTACATGTGTGCCAGAGGCTTGAACTCAGGTCACCAGGCTGGTGCAACAAGCTCCCATATTCACAGAGTCATTTCCCCATCTGCCTCAATCTCTCTCTATAAAACACTGTAAATCTCTCAGCTTCACAGATTTATTGAATTAACTGAAATATCATTTCACAGCTTCTACAATGTTTTCACGCATGCAAATTTGAAATAATCTCACTAATGAGATGCCTAAGTTTGGGCTACTTTTAGTTTGTGGGTATTTTATGTCATGCTGCTTTTAGAGTTTCTTCTGGACTAAGACTTGAGTGTTCAGATTTTTGTGGGTGGGGTATTCAGTCTCCCTTACAACAGGGAAGTAAGGCCACTATATGTTATTTTCTGGTAACAAAATTAGGAGACAGACCAGAAATAAACAAAAGGCAAAATTCACACATGCTTTTGTTACAAAAATTACTTAAGTGTGATCTCTTAAACTGTAATGTAAAAGTAACAGATAGCAGAACAATCCAAAATATTCAATTCTCAAATGAAATAAAACAGACTGGATGTGGGGATGCGCACTTTTAATCCTAGCACTCAGGAGGCTTGGCAGGTAGATCTCTATGAGTTTGAGCTGGGGACAGTCAGGGTAACAGTGGGAACCTGTCTTAAACCATTAGCAGCAGCAGCAAAACCATAAAAGAAAACAGAAGAAATGCTCAGATACAGGTTGGTGAACTGGGCAAGGGGGCACCGGAGGCCTCCGAGGGCCTGGAAGAGGCAGTGGAGGGCCGAGGCCATAACTACTTACAAACACTGCTTTTCACATGTAGGGCTGCTGACTCCACCCTGCGTACAGGCTGGTATCCCTGACTGGAGCACCACAGAAATCTGGATGTTCCTTGTAGATGATATACTTTAAAGACCCAAATGGTCGTCTGTGCCAGCGTTATTTTTTTTTATTACATCAGCTCTCAAATAAAATTCTGGGTATTCCAATGTGTTCTGGTACTTCCTCCCATCTGAGTTCAGTAGCACTACCATCTTGTTCTTAACAACAGGATGAATATAATTAAATACTTGTTGAGTCCTCTCTCAAATTTACAAAATGAGTATAGGAAATGCAGAGGTGAACGTCTGTTATTTACCAGAAATTCTACTTAGAAGAACCTGTGCTCGGAGCACTAATTTGTAGCTTTCAATTCATCTGTCAGCTTAAGCTGGGACAAAGTGTTGTTTTATGTTTGTGAAGGACATATTCAAAATTTTTAGAGAGAAAATCCAAGAAGTGGATCATTGAAGACTACTCTATTTAACTTAGAAACTTTAACTGTTGTTCTCATGGTAATTTCAAGCTGGGCAGGCTCTGCAGAGCCCCTCTTACAATAGTTAAATGTAGCTATTTATAGTATTTTATTTAATACAGAAAAGTTTTTGGGTTTTTAATGTTACATGATATTTACTGGTAACAAAATTAAGAAACACAGAGAAAAGAATAAGCCTGAATTTCAGATGAAAAATTAGTTTGATCAATGTCTTCATATGTACACGTTGTTGTACATGTTCTTTTAATTTATGGTAAATATAATTTCCATAAAAGAATCCGGATAGATGAACAGATCTACCTGTTTCTTTAACATCGGCAAGATTTTTCTTCAATAGGTGCAGCCAAAAATGGGCTTTTAAACAATGTCCCCTGCCTTTCCTTATGCTGCTTTGTGGTTACTCTACATCACAGCAACCATTTAGACAAGGCCTTTACTTTTCTCCAGATCAGCTGGCATCTGAGCGACTTGAATACATGCAAATCACAGCCCATTGTGCGTTTCCATCTGAGAGGAACCTTATTAATCATGCTATGAGCCTCTGGGGACAAGGTGGCTATCTAGAGTTCAGTGGTGGCTCAGCAGCAGCACCCCTGAGTGCTTTCAAGGACTTGGACCAGTGCTTGTCGAGTCAGAAACTCCTTGGAAGGTCCTGAGAGGTCTCTTCAGAGATAACGAGGCTACAGCTGGGGAGAGGAGGGGCAGAGCAAAGGGAAGAGGTGTGTGTG
>NW_022196911.1:59214244-59264097 GCF_008632895.1 Mastomys coucha
GGGGGGGGAGAAGTGGAGCAACAGATGAGGAAAAACACTGCAAAAGAGGGAGAGAAACAAAGAACAGAGATGGCAATGTGAAAGACAAGATGGCTATGCACAAGGCAAGGCAGTGATGACACAGACAAGCAGCAGGGAGCGAGGACCAGGAAGGAAACCCAGGAGAGAAAGTTTAAAGTAAGCGAACTTACTTCTTTTCCATCCTTAGAGTGGACGCTTCACCAGTCAGTTTACACATGAAAGGGATTCAATGAGTTGAAGCCCTTGTGCAGGCAGTACTCTTGGTGAGTATAACTACAATTTGTGTCTCTTCTACTCTCAGCCCTGAGGTCCCAACTAGCACATGGATGTCTATCCATTTCACATAACTCTTTCAGAAATGCCTGGGAATTCTTAACTGGTCATGAAGCTACACTTCGGAAGCAGTGATAGATTTCAAATCAGCCAGTCTTTTGTTGCTCTTTCAGATGTTACCTTAAAGTGGTGGAATTATCCCAAATAACAACACAGTCCTTTACTTGTAAAAGTATGTTAGAAATATGAGAACAATGTTCTCTTCAGAAGAAAGGAATTTCACTGAAGAAGGCAGAACTCAATCATTCTCAAGACGCTCACAGCTCCAGTGTAAAGAGGAGACAGACACACCTCACTTATGTCCACAGGCTAGCTTTTCTCCTGGAGTCCTGAATCCCACCCAGAGTGCCACTGCTGGCTTCAGCACCTTCATTCTACTCCCAGGGGAGGAAATGAGAGGACACAGTGGTTCACTAGAGACAGCTGGGAGTGAAGAGTGTCACCAGCTCCTTTACTGTGGTTGTACTGTTATCTTGACAGGCTGGTGGACATGCTGAAGGAGGAGAGATAAACTTCTGTTCTGATTCTTCATTAATTAAAAACAACACTGTCAAGTACATATGCTTGTCAGGCAGACTGGCTAGCTTCTCCACAGGCATGGTTTTCAGTAAAGAGTAAACATCTTTAGTTAAAGGAGCACAAGGCTTACAAAGCTTACAGAAGATACTGAAGATGGTGGTGGTAAATGTTCTCAAGGGATCTTGAAGCAAGTGTGCACGTGGAAGTTAAAGGACCCATTTCATCCACATAAGCCCAAGTGAGAGCAGCCCCACTGGAGGGCAAACACGGGAACACTGGGAAAGCTAAGGATCAGTTACTGTGCTTAGATACTGATGCGGTTCCGACACACATCTTGAAATATAGTTTTATTTAAGCAGAGAGAAGAAACTTCACTGTGAGACTTAAATATAATAGTAGTTACTGAAATTCAAAGAGGAATAGCTGTTTTTTGAAGAATGTGAAATGAGTTTAAAAAAATAAATATAGAAATACAGATGTAGAAATATATCCTGAGAAGTGTTCTCTTAGAGTTGAGCCTGATGTATTCTATGGTCCTGTCATTGCTCAGTTCAGCCTGTATGATCATCAATCCATCCATAATACGTCTAACTTCTCCCTCTCAAAGCACCCTGTTTTCTTCCTCCAATATTCTTTATCTAATTATCTAAATATTTAGGGTGAAAATATTTTTACAATGATTCATACATGTAAATAACACGGTAATAGTTTTACTCTATGTACACATTCCTTACTAAAGTAATTCTGGATAATTTACACTCTAAACCATTAAATTCTAATGGATATATGGCCAAATGAATATGCAAGAGGAGACAGCTCTTTCCCAGAAATACATGAGAATAATAAGAAGACAGGAAGTACAGTTACAGAATAATGAAATAAAATAGATATCTGATTGTGTTCAAAATTAATGATTACAGGGGGAGTCTTTGATCAAACAGATATCATCGACAACATTCAAAGCAAATGTTTAAGTTTCAGAAACATAAGAAAAATCAACAGCATCACAGCTGAAAATGAAAGTGCTCAAAATTGCATCATTAAATGTGGATAAAATAACATAATTCTATAATCCACTCAGATTTTTAAGTCTATTTCTATAATTAAGAATTCAGCTCAGTAAAACACGTTAATTAAACTTTTAGAGGTAACAAAAAGTAAAATTAAACATAAAGTGCCTATGCTGTAAAAAGAAAAGTCAGATTCATAGGCAGCATCTACAATAAATCTCAGACCCTGGGGTGTGTGTGTGTTTGTGTGTGTGTGTGCACGCGAGCATATGTACATGCTTTCAAAGTTCCTTGTAGTAACTTAAAAACCACATACATGCATCTGCTCTCTCTCTCTCTCTCTCTCTCTCTTTTAGAAAGACTCAAATTACAATTAAAAATGAAACTTTTGGGAAAAAAATTAAAACACATACTTGTGAAGGTGGTTAAACATATTCACTTTGATGTGGTCATGTTACTGGGCTGCTTGGTACTTGAGAGCAAACTTTTCAGTAGCACAGTTATTAGAAAGACATGTAAGTATGCAAAAAAAATTACCTCCCAGTTTTAATGTAGAAAGACAGTAAATGAATTAATATTTTAATTGGAAACAAAAAGCAAGTACATGACTTGTCAGGGCAGCACTTACATTAACACATGTAATACTTATTCAGTAGTATAATATTCATAGTTCTGATCCACATAAATGTAAGGGAAAAAATATTGTCACATTTAGATTTTTCTCAGTGATCTTAAAAATTCTTATTCTACATTAACTATAATCTGCTTGTCCCCAGCACATAAGTGCATGAGGAGATGGAGGTAAGAAGAACCTGCTTGCTTATGGTACAGTGTGGCCAATCCCACTCGGAGTCCTCTATGCGGAGGCCTCTATGCTGTAACTGCACTTGGAGCCAGCACCAGATGAGACACAGGAAGAATGGTCTTCAGAGGAGAATCCAGTCAAATCATTAAAGACGACGCACACCCATAGGACAGAGGTTGGCACAGTAAACAAAGCAGCTTAAGCTTACAAGTTACTTCATAGCCTACTCCTTAAAAGAGACAAAAATTGCCCCTGCTTTTTTTTAATCATACCATTTCTTTTGAAATATAAGTTAAAACACAATATATAAATATGATGCATAGGTTATTTAGTCCTTTGCCAGAATTTATGATTTTATTTTAAAAAAAAAACCCTACAAATTAGTCATTAACTCATTTTCTAAAGTAAGAAACACACGTGAGACCAAATTGGTAGAGTTTACCACATTTCAGCAGTGCTCACACTTATTAATACTGAACGTATTTCCCCATAATTTCCAAACACTACAGCACATTACACTAGCGCTTCAGCAGGGCCTTACAAGAGTCAAGTAAACCAGTAACTATTCCCAGGAGCGGGATCAAATCCTCACGGTCATGGAACACCCTTTGCATGTCCAGTCAAGCAGGCACCTCCCTGGGCCCACCACTCTCACAGCACCAAGCTCAACAAAAGATGATTTTCATAAAAATAGTAAGAAAATCAGAACTGTAAGCACGGTCACCACGAAACGCACACTAATTATGCAGCGTAAAATCTGCACACACAGAAACGCAGAATACTGTACAAAAACCTGAACCCATCCACCATAAAAAGTATGAAACTTGCAAAGAAAGGGCTTAGCTTTCAGTTGTTAATGAGCTGTGGAAACAGGATGTTTATCAATGCTGGATTTATTTTTAAAATACACATTATACCCCTTTGAGACTAAGAAGAGGATTACAGAAATCAGAAACTTTAAAAAGTGTTTGAATGCAATAATTCAAGAGTTTATACTGAACCTTTTATTCAATGGTTTGACTAAAGGAATTTAAATCAGTGAGACCCAAATGGCTTAAGTTTAAATGGATATTGATGGGGAAGTAAACATTTGGGTCCATTTTAAAATAAAGATGAAATAGCAAAGTGCCTTCAAGCTAAACATATTTAAAATAATAAATAGAAGGTAATGAAAGGCGCGTCCTTATACGGAACTAGGGGAAGTCCCAGGGATGAGTCAACACAGCACCCCTTATTAATCTCAGTGTGTTGTTAGAAACATTTTTCTAATTGACACTGAATTAGCATTTACTATCCCAGAGAGAGTTCTCTGTGGCAAACACTTTAATGGAGGTTGTCTGATGGCTTTGGCTCGCATTAGAGATGGAAGGAAATAGATTTAGTGAGCAGAGTTAGCAGTGGTGGTGCAGGCAGCACCCGGACAGCTCTGCTCCTCACCCACCGCACCAGCAATGCATGAAGCTCTGGCCCCTGACTAATATATTAGGTCTCTTAAAACAATGCATTAATTATGCATTCCCTGAGAGTCAGACACTGTGCTTAATATGATTAGTGCTGCTGTCTACCCCACTTAAATCCTGACGTGTATTTTAAAACCTGAAAGCAAACTGGATGCGTTCTAGTACCCGGAACACTAGCTGTGAGCTTCTCAGGGCACACTCAATAAACATGAAGCGCACGGCCGCTGAGGTTTGGAGGAGTCTGGGTTTAGCTCCTTATACTCTGCATTCCTTTTTGTCATGTCTTTCAAATGTATCTGCCTCCTGAAGATCTGCATTTCATCTTTCACCTCTGAAAGTGTTATAATTTTTACAAAGTGATTTTTGTATTGAAAGCAAAAAAAAAAAAAAAAAAAAAGTTTTCCTTTTTTGGGGGGGGGTTGCTGTCAAGATTTTTTTTCCTCTCAGTTGCAAATAAACCCCTGTAGGGAAAGGTTACAGTGAATGTGGTGCTCTAAACATTATAGTAAGTGCATCCTCCTCAGTTACGAGGTTCAGTACATTTCTGTTAGTGAGATGACAGCGCCGTGCACACAGGCAGGCTGTCACTGTATCAGCCCTGGGAGTGGGCCTTCTGTCTTCTGAGCATGTTAGAAACTGCAGCCTCCGGGAGGGTTTCCACTGTCGGTGGCTAGATAAAAACCTTCCTGCTTCCTTCCCCCTTGAGCATTCATCAGTGACAACCTGTGTAAATATATTTAAAGACAAAGTTCGCATTTCATTGTTCACATTTCAGGGGGAAAGCCCAGCCAGCATCCCATAAATCAATTTGTCACCTGCTTTTACGGGTCGCTTTCTAGTGGATTTCAAACCAAAGCCAGACCTGGGAAAGTGATAGGAAGAAGAAAGACTGAAATCATTGCACACAACAGGGACATTTGTTTCCAGCATAGCTTATAACCGTCTCAGCATTACACAAGTAAGAGCCATCATTTGCCCCGTTCACAGTGCTCAGAGGCCAACCCTTGTATGGCCCTTTGAGTGGGAAAGAACACTGAGTATTCTGAGAAGCCCACAAGGAAAAGCAGACTGTGCTCTGAAACCCCATGGCTCTATAACCCTCACCAGTGTGGACCACCAAGGGACAGAACATGGCAGGCCTTTCCTCCTCTTCCTCATGTATTCCCCGCAGGTAATCATGTAACAGCCGGGTGTTATGAAATGACTACACCATCTTAATTACCAAGAGGCCCATTAACAAATTACACAGGCAACAAGAACTGAGAAGACAAACACAGGCCAAGGAAGGACAACGATAACACCATCTCACCCCACAGCTATGTTGAATGGAGCAAGAAAATGACCCATGTGCTGTGTCTTAGGGACTTTAATATTTTAATTTTATGATAAAGGAGATTGGAAGAACAAAGAGACACTTGTGTGGGAAGTTCACAGGTGATAGCCCTGTTCACAGGAACTACCCCCAGTCTCCAGCTTTGATGAAGAGGCAATAGTAAAGTATAGTACATTCTAGATGCCCACCTCACTCAAGTACTTGTCAGCAGTGTGTGGACTGTCTGCTGAGGGCTAAAGACTAAGCAATTCTTTTTATCAGTTAAAAAAAAAAAAACAAACCTGCCAAACCTAATGAGAGTGGTCACCATGCAGTATTTGATGCAACCACTAACCTATTTATAGCTGAAATGAGCAGAACACAAGAGTCAGGTATCCTGATTTATTCTTCAGAGACCGGCCATCACCTTGACAGGAGGGAGAAATGGGAAACTAACCACCATGCAATCAACTGTAACTGCTGTAAACATTGTATCTCCTCCTAAGTAACAAAAGAAGCCTGGTTTCACAGCTGGCCACTGCTAAGACTGTGGCCAAGGGGAGGGGAAGTGCTTGATGCTGAAAGGGAAAATGTCTAGGTCTGCACATCATATGGTTTGACTTAGAGGGACTGATTAAGGATATTAAAGTACTCTGAGCATAAATTGCACGCACCTGTTGTTCTCATGGTGGCAGCCCTTGCACAGCCCTGTGACCATGAGAATTCTGCCATGGCTAGAAAGCCCTGGCCAACTCCATCTCACGTTGCCTGCGTGGAGGAGAGTGGATTTATTAATCAATTTCACAGTTTCTTTGGATACACTGTTTATATTAAGTTGTGATACCAAATAGGCCAGAGAAATAACATTGACATTTTCTAGTCAATGTCTTTCATTATAAGCTGCCTCCCTAATTTTATGATTTGTATATATTTTTTTTCAACTAGACAAATTAGTCTCATGTGTTTTCATCATGCTGCAGGCTACTTTATCCATACTGGGAAAATAATCCTGAATTTCCCCCAAAGCTTCCATTTTCACAGCTCAAGTAGTAATAGATTGACTATATGAGTCTTTTCTACTCTAATGATCTTAAGAAATGGCCAAACTAATGCTGCTAAGAGATTATTCCAATCGACTGGTGAATATCTACTTAAAGAAAACTGAAAAGCAATTGCTACTCAAAATCACAAGCTCACTGTGTGCTGAGAGAAAGGCCAGGAGATTCATGACTAAAGAAAGTGAACTGAGGTGTGGGATCTGGTACTGCGGTGAGGTGCTGGACACAGCCTGGAGTGCCTAATCTGACCTTACAGAACACTGGGAGGATCCAAGCCCTGGCACAAGACACAGGTCTTCCATACAGTGCTCTGCAAAGGCAGGATGGCCTGTGATCACTGCCACCCCCCTCCCTCTGCATCCAGTCCCCACAACTGTTAGGTCCTGACTGGGCTTAGCTTCTGCTCAGAAGCTTTCTTTGAAGCAGGTAGACTATGCAGGAGTGCCTACAAAGGCAAGTTCTTGGTTCCACACTACATGCAGAATTTACTTTCTGGAAGATGTGTAGTTATGAGCAGATATTAATTTACTATGATTTATTGAAACAATGGCGCTTGTGAGTGAGAGACAGTGCAGTGTGTTTTGTTGGCAGTGGGCATGTCAAGGGTCAGCAGTCAGGCCCACACCCCTCAGACAGCTGCTTTCATTCGGCCAAGAATATCCCAACCCTAAGGGGTCCCAAAATCACTGCCACTGGAACCTCTAATACAGCAAGGTTGAAGTCCACACACAGAACACTGTAGAACACTGGTCAGGTCCAGAAACCTGCAGCCAGCAGAAGAGAGGTAAGAGCCTGAGCACAGGTGCACTGTGTGTGGGCAGGCTTGGAATCAGGTGATGAAGTCAGAGTCTAAACAAGATAAGGCAGCTTGACTTCGAGCTCGGCCTTTAGCCAAATGACCTTAAGTGATTTGTGCACCTCCTCTGAGCATCCATTTCTCACCTGTCAGATGACATTGACAGCACAGAGCACACAGAGTTACTACACAGATAAAATCAGATGATAGATGTAAGGTTCATGGCAACCTCGAGTGAGACCATTCTTTTCGTTATCACCATTTTTACTTTGATTCCAATTATTTGCAAAATGGCATGTTAGAGCAAGAGGACTCAGAGTGACCAAGGCACAGCCCAGACGAGGTGGGGGTGGATTGCTCCTTGCAAGCTGGACAAAGTAAGAAATTCACATTTTAACTCACTGAGCAAGAACTAAGAGGCACAAGAAATCAACTGCAGGGAGAAATGGGGCCTGTGACTTCTTGCCTATAGTGTTAATCCTAATAGTAGCATGGGCACAGTACATAGAAGAGACAGGCAGGCTATGGAACTCCCCTTCCTGAAGAGAGTACATGTAGACTGAGAAAGGTCAGCAGCTTCTACCAGGCAAACTCCAGCCATGTGTTACTCTGCTAATGGTGCATCTAACTGGAAATTATTTTCCCAGTATTGGAAAACTAATATTTCTAATGAGAAAAAAGAAATGACACCAATCAGAACTGCTCATATGTACCCACAACAGCACAGACTTCCTCTTGGAAGAGACACACTTCTTACCATCTCACCATTTCTCCTGTATCCAATGGGAAAGGTGTGGGGGAATGTCCAGTGGTCCTAGAAGTTAGTTGGGTTTGCTCCCCACTCGCTCAGCCCACTGACCTTCATCAGCATCAAACATGACCATACTTTCACAACCACACTACAACTTCAGGCTAGAGTAAGAATGTTTAAGAAACGACCATTACCAAGCAAATCTGCTTCAGTGTAACAAGTGTAAACTTTAATATTCTTGAAAATTGTATTTAGCAAAAGCTAGCAAGATAACAGACAAGTAAGGATTTAAATGAAAAGCTCAGTACTTCCTTTTTGAAAACAGAGCTATGAGGAGAGGAAGGGAAAGGGACACTTGCGGCTGGTGAGACAGCTCAGGGGGTGAAGGCTTTACTTACCCACCCAGCCTGACAGCCTGACCAGAACCAACTACAGTAGGTTGTCCTCTGACACACCCCACACTCCCTACACAACAATGAAACTTCCTTTACTCTAAGTAAGTAAGTAAGTAAATAAATTTTAAAGGAATTCTTTTCAATTTCATGTAAAAGTATTGCTAATTATTCACTTCTAGTTAGGAATACAGAGAATATTTTATTTGTAACTGTTAAACATCTCTTATTTTCATTGTTTTTAAAGAACTGTGGCTGAAAGACAACTTATATGAAGTAGCAGGGTATGGTAAAACTGCAGATCCTGATATCACTCACCTAACTGGCCAACAGTGATGTGAAGATGCCCCTGGCACAGGAGTTTTCTAACGAGGGGCCTGAGAGCCAAGTGTTCCTGAGCTGGTCCATGATCTGCAGCCTAATGAAGCTATCTGAATAAGCCAGCGCCTTCAGAGTGAACTGTCCAGGTTTGCTCTCTTCCTCCTGGCAGCTGCTGGGCTGTGGTGGGAATGCCCTAACTGGTGAACGTGCCTTAGGCCTTCCTTACTCCTTATTTCCCACTGAATCAAATCAGAGCTCTTAGCATGACAACTATGACCCTGAAAAGAACAGACAAACTCCCTGCACCCTGGCACATCAGAGGCCTCTGTGCACAACACACATGCGTGTGTATGCATGCTTTCCAGTTCCCTCCCTGGCTGGACTATTTCTTCTGACTAAAACCTACTTCCCCCCCGCCATCTTTAAGTGATGAACACCCCACATAGTCCAACTAAATGGGTGGCCTCTCTAAGAACCTTACTCTCTCTACCTCAGAAGCTAGATATAATCTTTTTTCTGTGATATCACACACCACTGTATTTCTCTTACGCGCTTTCTATCTGAGTTGGTGTTATCTCTGAACATTCTTAACATTTCCCATCATGCTGCTGGAGGAAGAGATAATGTCTCATTTGCCTCTTTCCAACGACGCCACATGATACAGGTAGACTATACAATGGTGCCTCCTTTTTACAGACAAACCAAAACAAAGAACAGTTATATCATCTGTCCCACACCACACAGCTAGCGACAGGATTCCAGTTACTGTTCCTAGGCATCATGGCCTAGAGCAGGACACTGCAGCTGTTAACATGGTCTCTGCATCTTCCCGCTAACTACTACTCTGTTTAAAGCCTCAGTGTAGAAGCTGTAGTGAGGACGGGAAAGAGAGGGCTGGTGGGCTCCATGTTCCCCACACCACATCCTCCACCATGGCTCTCCACCACTTCTGCCAGTGCCCTCACACATTATTGTTTTTTCTTTCTGGTTTCTTTTTAAAAGGCAAACTTTGGATACAGACATTTATTCCCTACTTAAAATAAGATCCAGGTAACAAATTCCGACATGAAAGATGAGGTGAGGCACATGAGGAATAAAAGGAGAATTAATAGATTGGATAATGGTATGCCTTTCTTCATTACCAGAAAGTCTTTGACTAGACAGTAATCTTACAACCAGGCAGCTCAGATGTCACATCTTTATCCTGAAACTGAGAGGCAACTTATATCCCACTCTTTTGGCCAATGCTCTGAGCTCTGCTGATTACAGAGGGAGGAGTCCATCCCCAATGAGCTTTAAGCCTTCTGACATCTACCTAGCCCCTAACATTAACACTCATTTTCATATAGAACACTGCTAATTCTGCCTCCATGTCAGCCTGTTGATTTCTCACCCTCAAACCCCAAGAAAACAGCTCTTAGAAGGGCTGTGCTTCAAAGATCTCCTCACATTCAACCCTAAAAAATTCTCCAGTCTTTAGCTAACAACCTAATCTTTTTGTCTCTGGTTGACTAGAGCTTGCTATGTAGACTAAGCTGGCCTCAAACTCACAGAGATCCACCTGCCTCTACCTCCTGAGTGCTGGGATTAAATGTGTACACTGCCAGGCCCAGTTCAGCATTCTACAATAAGAAACTTCCTGTCCTTGAAATGTGCTCCTGTCTCCAGACATTGTTTCTTCTTCTTATCTTCTTCAGGGTCAACCTCTACCTTTTATTGAAGAGTGCAGTTCTCAGGCCATGTGACATTTCATCCCACAAATGTTCCCACTTAAAATTACTGTCTCCAGGTAGATGACCAAGTAAGTGCATACCTATACCACCATTGGGGAAAAGGAATTTCTTTTTGGCCTGAAATGACCATCAGCCATCATGGAGCAGAGGTTAGTGTGGTCCAAAGTCATCACAGAGAAGTATGCACACTGTAGTTAAGTGGGTTTAAAATAGCAGAAACGAAGGCCATGTGCTCTGCAGAGCCTAGGGTGTCTCGTATGCATAATGGATATGAGCAAATACTGTGCATGGAAATGCTGTTCTTAGTCTACTGGGTAACAAACAAAAATAACAGCAGTGAAATGGCCAGAATTCCCCAAGTAAGAGGAAAATAAAAAAGAGAGGACAGGCAGGCAGTGCGAAGTCTGTTGTGAGGTGGGGTGGTACTATGAAAAGCACTGGCTTTCTACTTCAAAACCATGAGAGAGCTAATGGAGGGCATGGCAGCATAGACATGGGAGCGGGTTGCCTAAATATGAGCAAAGGTAAGAAATCAGCTGAGAGGGCTGGTAGGATGGCCAGTGGGAAAGAACAAAGTGTGGATCTGAGTCCCCAGCAGCACACTGCCTTGATGCTGGTAACACCAGTAGGACGTGAGGACACAGAAAGACTCTGAGAACGTGATGGCCAGCTAATATCCCCAAAGTGGGCTTCTCATTCAGGAAGAGGTAGATGAGGAGCAATAGAGAAGACATCTGATACCATCCTGTTTTGCCCTTTCAGAGTGAACACAACCTATCCACATGTATGTACCATGAAAAGCATATATATGTGCGCGCGCGCGCACACACACACACACACACACACACACACACACACACACAGAGAGGGGGGAACAGATTAAAAAACTATTTTAAAGAAACTAAAAACCTATCAATGGCCATTTAAAAAATATATTATCTAGGTAATGCATGATGATACATACCTGTAATCCTAGTTCTTGGGAGGTTGTGACAGGGTCACTGCTACTTAGACCAACATGGTTCATACAGTGAATTCCAAGTCACTCAGGGCTACAATGTAAGACAGTGTCTTTAAAAAAAAAAATGGAGTTAGCAGGATAGCTCAGTGGGTAACAGTGCTTGCTGCTAAGCTTGAAAAACCTAAGCTCAATTCCTGGCACATATGTACACAGTGAACTGTCTCACCAGACATTATCGTTGTTGTTGTTGCTGTTATTCCTCATGTTTACACGATCTTCCTCAAGGAAGAAATGACCAAAGAACAACAGATAACTGAGAAGTTTAAACATAAGGTTTCTCTGTATCCCAAACTGACACAAACAGTAAGGCAAAAGAAAAGAACAGCCTCAGAAAAAAAGTTAATGTCTAAAAACAAGCAACAACAACAAAAAATCAAAAACAAAACAAAAACCTCTTGCATGTCAATGAAAAAGAAGATGTCTTCATGCTGCGTGAAGCAAAGACAGAAGAATCAGAGCAATGAACACATAAAATACAATGACTCTTTGTAGGTAAAGCCATTATAAACGTAAGGCCTTTGCTCAAAAAGCCTGGAGTCTCTGGGAGGTTCTAGCTTATATGGTGAGAAGCCCCCTAGCATAAATCGAGAATAGTGCAGGAGAGTCGAAGCAACACCACCTCCCTGGAGACAGAAAACCCTGGCAAGGAAGCGACAGAGCTACATGGAGAACCCAACCACCTGGACATTTCTCAGAGCATCCCAACAAGAATATGCACAGGTGCGCACACATATGGGTAAACAGAACTTGTTGATGACAGGGAGGTGGGCTTGAGAAAACCAGGAGTCATCAGTAACCCCCAAGTTTATGGCCTGAGCAACTGACAGCTCAAGTGACAGCACCTGGGAGAAGGTATCTGGCCAGGTCTGAGGGTAGGCTGAGGCTGAGCTGTAGACATGGCTGAGCTATATGGCAAAACCACACACCTGGCTTCCTGATCATCCATCACTCAATTTCAAAGGTTCCGAAGAGAAACAGTTGCTGGGATGTTACAAGTAGCTTGGGATACACTCCCACTGAGCATGCATGCAACTCACATTGTTATGCTAAACCATTTTGGCATTCCAGTTAGTAAAGAATAATCTTCAAAATGTTTAATAATAATCCCAATGTTAACCTTGTAGAGAAGACTACCAAAATCTGCACTCACCTCTAATTCCAGCACTTGGGAAGCAGAGGCAGGAGGATTTCTTTGAGTTCAAGGCCAACTTGGTCTACATAGTGAGTTCTAGGACAGCCAGGAGTAAAGTCTTTCTTGAAAAAGTAATTTCATTTTAAAATGGAAGTTTTAACAAGTTGAAGTCATGCTTCCTTAACTAGAATTTACTTCCTCTGCTGACCAGTTCTCATCCATTCCAACTATTTCCCGAGGATCTACTTGTTAAAGCCAGCTCTCTTAGCCACAGAGGTGCACAGGCAGAGAGGTATTCAGATATGTCAAAACACAAAATGTAATTAAACCAAAAGTAATGGAGCTATGTGACCTTAGAACAGAACAAGCTGAAACCCAGAATAGGCTAAATCGTACCCTAACTTAGGAGTATTTGGGAAAAAAAAGAAAGAACTAAATATCAATTTAAAGGAACCTTAATTTAAAATGGCAAATAAACTACCCTAGAAATGGCTTTGTGTGACCACACAGTAACCCTTAGAGAGCATAATTTAAGAGTACCTCTTAAGGTATTTCCCATATACACTCTTATTTCACTAGATAACTTAACTCAATATACTTTCGAGGTAGATGGTGTGACTTTAATGTCACCTACAGGCAACTGAGATGTTTTCTAGCACACCACCAATGGCACAGTCAGAAACCTCTCTTCATCAATGAATTACTAAAAGCCAACCTGAATTTTTTTTTTATCATACTAACCTACACTGCATTTAGAAAGTAAGAATTCCATGTTCAATTATGACTGAGATTTCAATTTGAAGGAAAAGTTAAGAAGATAACAATAAAGTATGATCCTGAAAATATGGGTGATGGGCTTAAAAGATTTGACCTTCTCTTTCTATAGAGAGCAGTGGGATTCATTGCTGAATGTTTACTCAACTGCTTCTAAAAGGCTTATGAGAATTTCTTAAATCTATGATTAGAAAACAATTAAGATACTTGGAATATTATATTTAGTGTGTATGTGAACATTTGGGAGAAATGGGATAATTGAAGGATTCTGATGAAATGTGGAGAACATTTTAAATTCTTAAAGTCAAGAAACATACTAATTTGGAATGCCATTAAATGAAAATTAGCTTTAAGACCTCGTGTTTTAATTTGACAGCTGTTTGACAACTGTGAAAAGGAAAACTGACCTCAGACAACTGCCTATAAGCGAGAGAACTTTAGGCTCAAGGATCTCTCATGGAGTGATGTATGCATGCTGTAGTAACTCCTCACATGGGAATAGACAAACGCAGGCAGGAATTTTATTGTCTTTGAAGGTGCTGATATCCAAGGGATTTAAATTTCACAAAGAGCTTAGACAATTAATGGCCCTCTGAAACATGATGCCATCAGTAGAGAAATCATTGTAAACACATCTGCAACTTCCAGGTGTTTCTTGAAGCAATTCTAAATTGACCCTCCTTGATTTTACCTTTAGAGTGCTAAAATACTAATGCACACACCCTGCCCCTTATAGTTTAGAAATAACAAGGCCCTCTCTGGCACAGCTACAGCCTACAAGCTGAGGCTCAGGGCCACAGCTCTATTCTCAAACCACTGAGATAACTCTGCTTGTTGTTTTTAGTCATCATAAAAGGGGGGGGGCTATACTCCATTATTTTGTTATAAAGATTTCTCTTTTCAGAACACAGATTTTTCCCTCTCTCCCCCAGCTTTTAAAATTGTATATCTCACTTCAGGGTAGAATTGGGAGTAGGAGCTCCAACTCACCCATAGGTGCTGTTCAGTACAGTATGAGGAAAAAATTGATATGTTTAAAATCATGAGACTTTAGAGGGAAACCAAAGGCCTAGTCACTGTTGACAACTGGGCCTTCATTTGCGGAGGCCCATCATGACAGCTGCTCCCTCTGTTTAGGGCTCATGCATGCACCCACCACAGCCCTAAAATGAGAGACCAGGACTAGATACTGAAGATCACATGCCTGTGAGAATAAAAAGTGTCACCCATGGGAACTGAGACAGGTTCTTACAAAAAACAAAATAAAACACACTATCTTATTTGTGAAGGGTTCAATACTATTTCCCAGCAGGACTTCATTGGATGATAGCTAACTCTTTGCATATACTTAACTATGTCAGAAATCTAAAGGATACTTTATAGTTCTTTCTTTTCCCACAAGGACAGTCAGTGAGACTGCTTCCAGCTAAGCTTTCTCCTAACAATGCTCCCTCAGGATCATAGGAAACCAACTACTTTTAAAAAGAAAATCCATCTCCCCATCTCATCCCCCTATTCAATAGTTTTCATGGTAAATAGTAGCAATAATTAACATTAATTGCACCCTTACTAATAGCTGGCTCTTACCTCAGACCTACTGAGGATTAAAATCTAAAGATCTTAGGTTCAGAACTGGAGTCTTGAATATGACACTAAGAGTGGGTTAATAGGTAAGAACACAAATTTACTTGTTCCTTTATTTAAGACAAGGCTCCAGTGTACAGATCATGCTGGCCTTGAACTCATATACAGTCTAGGCCTGGTTCATTCACTAATTTCCTTAGCTTCTTAGGATTGGTATTACAGGCCTGTGTTACCACCCTGGCTTTGCCTGAGTCACCTTTCCAACCTTCTGAAAATGCACATGAGCTTCACAGGAGTGAGCAAATACCCCAAGAGCTGTGAATTTGGGAAGTGTAAACAACATCTCACCAGAGGAGGAAAGAAAAACACTAATGGGAAAAGAGACGAATCTGAAGGAAGGTAAGTGGGCCCTCAGAAGAGAATGCTTTGTGCCAAATTTGTGTGATATGGGGCCAAAGCTTCTGAGACTAGAAGAGCCGGTGGGAGGGGACCTGTGAGAACTGAGCTCCCCTGAGAGGCTCTGATTTTAGGCAGACAGGGAATTTCAAGAGCTCAAATCCTCTTGAGTATGCATTTCAGTGTGTGGGGAGAATAACTGCTAGACCACAGTGGCCACAAGCACCACATCCAGGCATTAAAATACAGAGTCCAGTCTCTCAACAACCTTATCTATTTGCAGATGAGGAAAAGGCAGGTTCAGAAGGGTTATGTCAACAGTCTAAAGCCGCAGAGCTAGCAAGTGGCAGGTATAGGCTAGCTGCCAGGTGGCCTGGCTCTGACTGAATCGGGTGTCACCGAGCATCTTATGTGCTAGAGATGCATGACCAGAAGGTCACCAGCAGTCACAGGCCCAAACTCTCACTCAGTGTTTCCACTCTCACTCAGCTCACAATCAAATGGAGAGGACAGCAGCGCCCAAGCACTCAGGCCCTTTGAGCTGACAGACAGATGGACAGCTTACTGTTCCACTTGAGAAAGAACTGACCAGGAAGTGGGTGGTGGCAGGACATCTCCTCTGAGGACCCCATGGTGTTGTAGCTTTAGCTGAATTTTTAAAAAGATTTATTTATTTTATGTGTGTTTTACCTGCAGGTATATACGTGTACTATGTGCATACACGGTGATCACAGAGATCAGAAGAGAGTGTTAGTTAGATCCCCTGGAGTTCTAGGTGGTTATGAGCAAGTTGTCATGTGGGTGCTAAGCACTGAACTCAAGTCCTCTGCATGCCCGTAAGCACTCTAACCACTGAGCCATCACCCCAGCCTCTGATTCAATTATTGCATAGATCCTTGCCTGACATTTTCTTATTAACACGCCTATAGCTCATCTTTTCACTACTATGCTAGGAACTGCCTGTATCCCACTAGAGCACAGCGTCTGGAAGAGAGAGGAGCTTAGGAGAAGACTGTTGAATGGATGACTAGAAAGTACCATACACAGGCGGGAAAAAGAGATGTGGCTTGAAGAGAAGTGAGCCATGCAGTGGGGATCTGTTTCTCTCTACAGAGAATGGATAGCCACGTCTGTGTTTGCGTTAAGCTTCCCGGTGTTAGCCCAGTACACCGAACACTAGCTGCCTTGGCAAGATACAGTAAGCTCTCCATGGCCTGCCTCTGCTGTGCCTTCTGCCTACTCTTATGATACTTTGCCTACCTTGTGCCTCAGGCTAAGGCAGCACTGCCATGCTTGCAGCTTCCAGAATGTTCTTCCTGTATGGTCTTTACTCACCATGTTCTCTCAGATGCTGCCCTTACCTATGCACATCTAAGAAGACCAGACCTCCTTATCCTCACAACAGAACTCACTTCTCTGAGCTTCCCTAGCCTATCAGGTAGAAATGACCACACCCATGGCTTCCTTTTTCACTCTGCCAGCACATTTCATTGTTTATTGTGCAGCCTCTATAAAGGAGGGAGCAATTCTTTTTCTCTCTAGCAGCAAAAGCCATCAATAGCTATCTAAGAATAGGTTCAGAAAACAGCAACCAACAATGTAAGTATTCCCACTGCTTAAGGACACCCTGCCTTCCAGTTCTGGTCAAATCAGAGGCCAGTGAAAGGCAGGAGACCAACGAGTTCCTTATCCCAATCATTTTAGCCTGTACTGAGCAGAATAAATGAAGTTCATAGGAACCAGTGCAGCCAGCCACATATTCCTGCCTCTCAAAGGCACCCAAAAGAAACTTAAAGCCTGAATTCACTGAATGTTTACAAAGGGGTCACTCTGAAACAAGTGACTTTACTAGAGCCAGAGCTGGTGAGATGATGGAAACTTGTAAGCAATTTCTCCTCTTGTGGGAAAGCACTTGGGATTGGGCAACTGTCCATGACTATGTTCAAATGTAACTACATGTTTACTTACATACGCTAGCTAGCCATTTGGTTAGTTAGCCACTCAACAGCAAGTGAAAACTCACTAAGCGAAACCAGGCTCAGTAAATTCAGTTCCTCATTCATTGGCAATTCCCTGGGCATCTTAATAACTGAGATCTTTTTTTAAGATTTATTTATTTTATTATATATAAGTACACCGTAGCTGTCTTCAGACACTCCAAAAGAGGGTGTCTGATCTCTTTACGGATAGAATTTGAACTCAGGACCTTTGGAAGAGCAGTTAGTGCTCTTAACCACTGAGCCATCTCCCCAGCCCCCGAGAGTTACGTTTTTAAAGTCAGAGGTTGTACTCAATCCCTATTATTTTAAATTAGTAGATGACAAGTAGCATTAGGTGAAGGATCTTTTCCCACCTTAACTGTGCAAGAAATCTATACATAGCTCTTCTTAATCCTTCTTACTCAGTTTACTCAAGGGCTACACGTGCAATGCCTTTTCTAGACTACCACACAGACGCTGCCCAAAGCACTAACTGAACAAGCATCACTCTCCTCAGCTAATAAGAACGTAAAGACATTAGACATTGGTCAATGGTACTTTTCTTCCTTATCTGCTAACAGATACGTCTCTTCCCTACTAAGGAAATCTCACTCAGAACAGAGGCAGAAGCTTTCTGTTTGTTTAGCACTTCCAGTTTATTCGGTGTACTAAGGTATAAACATACTCTAAGCTGTAAGCACTGGGGAACTGTAGTAAGTGCCCACATTTCTCTGTTGGTCCTCTCTATCTCTACATTCCATCACTCAGATCCTGGACTCTCTTTGTTCCCTGTGATCAGTGCTTCCGGGAGAAATCTGGCATCGGATCTGAAGGAAATGCCATGGTGAAATTTTCCTTAAGATTAATCACACAGGTAAGTAATTTCCCCTTCTCACCAAACAATATTTTCTAAAACTTCTTAGAAAATCAGTAAGACAGGACTGTGTGGTCACAAAAATGTGAATCTTAGGGCTGACTTAAATCACTCACACATACATTGTAAAGGTTGAATAGCTTGCCCGGCCTAGCCTGGATAGCCTGGGAAGCCTGGGCAGCCTGGTTCTCCAGTATAAGTCAGAGGCATCACAGACAATTCTCAAGGTAACCTGAGCAAAAGAGGCTCCACTGGTCATCTTCCTGCCTTCATAGTCTCATTTCCTACTCCTATCCACATGCGGGGCTCAGCCGCAGTCAGAATCGCCCACGACTCCATTTTTAAATACATACTAAAGCATCAAGGGCTTTTTGCTTTGTTTTTTAACATATTAAAACCTTAAAAGCTGTGTGCCACTAAAGGAGTGTGGGGCAGAGATAAGAAAGCCGTCTCCCAGGCAGTGGCCACACAGCTTGCTTCTCCATCAGCACCATCAGTCATCAGTAAACCAAGAGTCAGCCTGATAGAGAAAACAGGGGGTGGGTGGGGGAATCTGTGGTTGAGAGCAGAGAACCACTGGCTAATGGGATTCAGAACAAACTGACAGGAAAGGGGAAACACAACCAAAGATCAGGAAAAGAAAGAAAGATATTCACAGAGAACCTTGGCTTGACCTCTGCTAGGTGGGGGTGACAGAGATATGCAGGAAGGAAACAAGCCACCCAAGGCAGATTTTATCACACAGTCACAAACCAAGAATCCTAACTCCAAAAGTCATATGGCTACCATTTGCCATCACATCTCAACTAAATATCTGCTTTTAAAAAAGTATGTGTGTGTTGTGTGTGTGTGTGTGTTTGCTTGCACACAGGTGCCTGCGGAGGCCAGAAGAAGGTATCAGATTCCCTGGAGCTTCAGTTACAGAGGGTTACAAACTGGTCAATTTGGGTGCTGGAAAAGAAACTCAGGCCCTCAGGAAGAGCAGCACATACTCTTAGCTCTTAACTACTGAGCCATCCCTCTATCCAGATAAGGGTATCTACTTTTTCACCAACTTTTCCAGAACTATACACATAATTCAATAATTGCTTTTCCCTTAGTCAATGTGCATAATGTAATGTGCATAAACTTGCAAAAAATATATACCATATTCACATACATATTACAGTTTATGAACACAGGGCTCCCTACTCCAAAAGTTGAAACTTTTTGAGTGCCAACAATGAATACTCCATACCTGCCTAAAAGAGTCAAAATGTAAAACTTTAGGTAAATTTGTCTACAATTACCTTCAAACTAATATATAAGATACTTATGAAACATTATTAAATTTCATGTTTGATTTATGTCCCTCCTCGAGATATCTTATTATATACTACATGTTATTATATATGTGTGCAAACATAACACAGTCTGAAAGGATCTGACGTTCAAAACCCTGCTATAATCCCATGTCTTTCAGACAAGGAAGAACCTAGGCTTCTGGGTAAACTAGGGAAATGCACATTGTGTCTTCCAGTTCTCTACTAAGACCCTTAGTGGGGACAACTAGAACAGAGCAGGTTCAGGAAGAATGGCAGTCGTGGCCAAAACCTGAGCAAGCCTTTCTTTTACTAAAAGCCCTGACAGCACATTCAGTGCTCTAGATCTCCTGTCACTCAAGATATCATCACATGGCTCTGCCTGCTGCGTAACTCCACCTCCTACCCTAGCAGCAGTGATCCTGGGGGCAGCAGGACTTGCTGATGAGAACAGCCTTGATTCTATGGTGGTGACTGGACTGACACCTCAGCTAAGAAGATGAAGCCACGAGGTGGGTCCGCACACTCTAGGCCTGGTTTGGCCATTTTCAAATTTGTAAGCAATGATACCACCAAGCTTCAGTTTCTTTTTTTTAAAACACAAAAATAAAGCTATGTCACAGATTCATCACAAGAAGCAAATAAAATAACAACCAGTTGATGTGGCAGAAATTAGTTTAAAAACCTATCTATGAACATCATGTTCAAATCATCATCTGTGTGTCTGCTGGCAGGACTTCACCTGGAATGATTTTGGCAGTGAATGCCCGTGCCAAACTTATCCCACTTAGATCGATCATTCTGGACAGGAGAATAAAATGTAATTTAGGAGCTATTTAGGGCTATAGAAATTCAGGAAAACAGGCTGTATTTAAAACACACTTTCTTTTGGACATTGTTCAGTAATGCTCATCGTTTTCCTTCTATATAAAAACCGTATTTAGTTGGAGCCTCTCCAACCACATTCAAAGATCCTCTCTGTAAACCTTATGTGGAACAGTAGCTTATCTGAATAAGCCATAAGCTGGGACCTCCAGAGACTTGAATGACTGCAAGTTCAAAGTCAATACACTTCTCATTGATTTGTCCTGCACATATGATGTTAAACAAATCCTATCACTGGTATTCACTAACAGAAGTCTTCTTCTAGAGTACAACACCAAATTCTCTGGCTGCTTTTGTTCAACTTGGAAGATGAAAGTCAATTGCAGTTGCTCTGGGCAGACTGTGCAGTCAAAACAAGAGACATCAGAGAAAGGGGAAACTGCAAAGAGGCATTAGATATTAACCTCATATTCACCAAGAAAAAAAATCTTTGCTTGGTTCTCCTTTCAGAGTTTAAAAGGCTACGAATTTTCTTTTCTTTAACTGCCCTATAATTCAGAGCTCTTCATCCAAAGCCCTTCCTTTTTACCTCATTTCAGCTATGAAAGTCTCTCAAATATTGTTGGTAGCAAACAAAAACCCCACGTTTCTACTTGGCCCTATTTTATTCACACCTCTTGATCTCTTTCATTTCCTTCATTTCATTTCATTTTCAACATCCAGAGGTACACAAGATCCCAAAGATAACATTCCTTATCACACTCACCTTTCTAATTACAACCTACTACTCAGATCTGAGGCTATTTATGTTTTATGTTTTTCTTGTAATCTTCTCTAAAATAAAGACTCTGAGAACATCAATGGTTCTTTAAAAAGACAAGTCCCAGTAATGAATTCCTTCTTTATTCATTTGATCCTTCAAAAGAGCCATTTTTAAAAAAAAAAAAAAATCCTGTGAATATAGACTTAAATGCAATCTCATGTGTATATGCTTAGAACTTTATTTGACAAACAGCAAGAGCTAAATAAGGGTTAATGTCTGTAATTATTACTACACATCTTTTGCCATTTGTCTCTTTATACCCGCCTTCGGAATGGTACACTACTGGCCTCGTCCTGTGCTATCAGCAGAGGTGATAGATGGATGAAGTATGTAAATCATAACCATTCACTTCATGAAGTAAGCACTCTGAAGAAGAGAATGCAAAGGAATAACTATATAGTAATACCAAAGTGCCTAGTAACTACAATTAGAAGTGATATGCTGTAAGAACTATTGCATACATGCAGAGAGAACACTCAGATTCTCCAACATGGAGAACTATGACCAACAGGCTGAAGTTGTAAGGTGGCAGCTTAGGGCTCAACATGAGGAAGAGTTTCATTCTTTATAGCTGACCACCTAGAAAGCCTTAGGAACCTATGAGCAAAAGGCAATCTTCCAGGAATATTGTAAAATGATAGAACACAACACACAATCAGAGCTCTCCAGTTCACAGATAGCTGCAGAAACTGAGGCATAAAGGGGAATGCAGGTCATCGCTAGTGAACTGTATAGAAATAAACTCATTTATCAACAGAACCTCTCCTCAAAAGCCGTGTATAGTAGCTCTCCTTTATCTGCAGGGACTATACACTGAGAGTTGCTTAAGAATTAGATGAATCCTGGGGCTGGTGAGATGGCTCAGCGGGTAAGAGCACCGACTGCTCTTCAGAAGGTCATGAGTTCAAATCCCAGCAACCACATGGTGGCTCATAACCATCCATAATGAGTTCTGACGCCCTCTTCTGGTGTGTCTGAAGACAGCTACAGTGTACTTACATATAATAAATAAATAAATCTAAAAAAAAAAATTAAAAAAAAAAAAAAAAAAAAAAAAAAAAAAGAATTAGATGAATCCCTGTGTTTATCCCCACATGTACATACTTGTGATAAAGCTTAATTTACAAACCAGGTGAAGCAAAAGAGTAGCATCAGCAATAATAAAACAAAATTAAAACAACATGTGATAAGCTATTTAAAATTTATGAATTATTAATTTATGGAATTTTTAGAGTAGTTGGTTGTGGCTAACTGAGACACAGAAAGGAAAGCTCTAGAGGAGACTACTGTACACGAGTAAAATAACCCCAATTACAGCTCATCACATTAAATACTGAATTCTAATTTTTCTGACAACTTTTCTTTTTTTAAAATTCTTAATTCATTCTACTTGAATTTCCTTGGCAATGTTTGTCATTTGTCAAGAGCTGGTCAGTCAAAGGCATGCACAGTGCTCTGTCTTTCAGTTGTTAAATTGGAAACACTCACGGACTGCTTTTATCCTTTGAAGGCATGCCCACTTTAAAGCCACGCTCGGGTTTTGAATGGCATGTGTATACACATCACAGGACATTCTAGTGCTCTGCTTTCCCATGGCAGTGGCCGTGGTCTCTTGCACACTGCTTACTGCCTTATCCCTCAGAAACTGAATCTCATTTTCTCTCCTTAAAACAAATCGAAGAACTGTTTTCCAAAGCTTTACTGATTTCTTTCAGAGATCACAGAAGCTGGATGCAAAGAAGAAATAGGACTAAATGAATAAGGCCTCAAATAAAGTACATAAAAATTAAGAATATATGTAAGACATTATTTGAATCTATTTAGAAATATGAACAGGATGTTTCCACCCCCACCAGATGCCTATGAGTAGCTGACATACTCTTTAATGTGAACACAGACTTTCAAAAAAAAATTATATCTTCACCTAACTGTTATTCAAAGACCTGGTTCAGCAGGCAAGAGCACTGGCTGAAGAGGACCCAGTTTTGGTTCTCAGAACCAACCTGATAACTTACAACTATCTGTATCTTCTCCAGCTCCAGGATGTCTGATCTCCACAGGCACCAGGCATGCGTGTGGTGCACAGACATAAATGCAGACACAATATTCATATATATAAAATAAAAATAAGTAAATCTTAGTTTAGTGCCTACTGTATTTGTTCTTTGCTCTGCTCAAACCCTTTAAGCCTGCTGGTAAAATGGCCCTGTACCCCTTTGTTTCCTGAGTTTATGAGACTGCCTAATAATAATGCAAACTAGACTCTAATAATACTGCATTACTGAAAAAACAATTATAACAGGGGAAGCTACTAAAACCCTAAGAACACCAGAGTCCACTATGTTGAGAATCACCACAAAGTGTAAGTACCACAATGCTTCCAAATGCAACTAGCTCCCAGACGAATGGAAGAGGGCTCACAACAGATACTAGAAGCCTGCCTAGTGACATGTGCTCACTGAGCAAGCACCACTCACAGCACTCAAGAGAGATGGCAAGACTGGTGACACATGGGAAAGAATGTGACAAAATGTCCCAAGAATGGGGACTGTGATGTGAAGGGGGTGCAGGACTGGAAAACAAACCGAGAAGGAAAAGTCACCACGGGGCTGACCATGCAATTGCGTGGTACCAAAAGAATCCTATCTTGAATTCTGTGGCTCTCCTCCATGTTTTTAAAATCCACATATGCAGGCGTACAGCTTGAAGCCGAGCAGTTAAAAGGCACAGTTCTTTAAAGTTTCTAGCACCTCGGCTGGGGCTCAGTTCCTATCACTTTCTGCCTTAATGAATGCCATTTCCCTCAATTACTAAAAGGGTTACGGTTTTCTTGTGTGTGCACTTGTTTGTCTGTGCATGCACCTCTGTGTGCATGCACATGCATGGCAGTACTTAGGCCAACCTCAGGTGCTGGTCGATGACCTGCAACTTGCCATGAGGACTAGACTAGCCAGCCACCTAGTTCTAGGGATCTGGGTGTCTCCACCTCCCTGCCCCTGGCATTACAAGCCTGCCACCACACTTGGCTTTTTTCTCACAAGATTTGGGAGATCACTTGACAGACTAAACTATCTCCCCCACCCCTAAGAGAGTTGTATTCATAAAAAAAAAAATTTGAGCTAACATTTGGGAGGGTAAAGGTAGGAAATGTGAGTGAGAAAGTAGCACTCAAAGTAACATTTGAAAAAATTACATTTCATTTAATTATTTGTGTGTGTTATTATATTGTATGTGTGTGCATGCACGTGTACATGTATGCACATGCATGGGTGTCCTTTAGTGACTGTCTGGAGGTCAGAGAACAATGAGCAGAAGTTAGTTCTCTTCCTTCACAACGTGTATCTTGGGAATGGAACTTAGGTCACCAAAGAATTGCCAGCCAGAATCTCACTAAGCCAGAATCCCACTGGCTCACAACTTTTAGAATTTTATAATATTCTGAAGTTTAAAAACCATTTGATCCTTTTTAGTTGTTTTTTTAAAACTCAATTCTCACACATTTATATAAAGTATTTTCTTTGAATTTATACCTTTTTTTTTTCCCCCTTGGCTTTTCGAGACAGGGTTTCTCTGTATAGCTCTGGCTGTCCTGGAACTCACTCTGTACACCAGGCTGGCCTCGAACTCAGAAATCCGCCTGCCTCTGCCTCCCAAGTGCTGGGATTAAAGGTGTGTGCCACCACTGCCCGGCGAATTTATACCATTTAAATGAGGACAATAATTAGCCATAAGGCTATGTGTACTTCCTACTTTACAAAAGGGAGGCTAGAAACTCAAAGGTGCCCTGGCTTATCCTTCTGACTTAGAACTCCTAATACACAGAGGTTACAATTACAAACAGAGAAACAGACTCCAGGAGGAGTACTTCATGAAAGTCAGCATGAATGGCCGAAGTGCCTCAGCCTCACTACCAGCCTCACTGCAGTTTTGCTGCTCTCTTTTTGAGAACTATGTCATCCTTCCTGATGCTGGCCTTGCTCTAAGATTATTTTCATGTTAAAATAAACAACAGGCCAGAGTGTGTGGTGTCACATGCCTTTAGTCTAAGCACTTGGAAAGCAGAGGCAAGCAGATCTCTGTAAAGCCCACTTGTTCTACATAGTGAGTTCCAGGCTAGCAGAAATACATAGGGAGACTGTGTCAAAAGCAATAACAATAAGAAACCTTATTTGAAACAAATAACATCCTTCAAACAGTGGATAATACTTTTTGAAGGCTCATGATTTTAAGCATAATCAAATTACTTCCCCATATTTTACAGACTAGCTTCTTCTTCTATACGGCATCTTATGAACATTCGAGCTGGTTCCTGATGGTAATGTGGATTCCTGTTTGAAAACTGTGCCAACTGCTCCTGGGTGTTCTGGTGATGAGGCAATTTTCCTTAAGTTTTAGCCAAGACTTTTTCACTAGAGTATCTTATGTAAAAAGAAAAAGCCACAATGTTAGGACATACCACAGTGGCCAGGCAAAGGAAAAAACTATTTCAGAGAACCATCTGGGTGCTTAAAATAGCAAGAAGAAAAATGATCCATTAAAAATAATACTTGACTATTAATTCTATGATATAATCTGGCTGTACATACCAAGTAAACAGTAGTGCTGAACTACTGGTTTTTTAAAAAAACTGGAGATGGAGAGATGGCTCAGAAGTCAAGAGCATGTGTTGCTCTTCCAGAGGGATGGAGTTCATCTCCTCGCACCCAGGTTAGGCAGATTATAGCCACCTATAACTCTAGCACTAAGAGACATGACACTTCTGCCTTTCCTAGACATCTGTACTCACATGCACATAGCCACGTGCAGATACACACCCATACACAAAAACTAACAAAATTAAATATTTAAAATACTGTGTTTTGCTGGGCAGTGGTGGCACATGCCTTTAATCCCAGCACTTGGGGGACAAAGACAGGTGGATTTCTGAGTTCGAGGCCAGCCTGGTCTACAGAGTGAGTTCCAGGACAGCCAGGGCTAGACAGAGAAACCCTGTCTCAAAAAAAAAAATCAAAAAACAAAAAACAAACAAACAAAAAAACCCCTGTGTTTTGCATAGTGGTGGCTTAAAATGCAGAAGCTGTAGATGGTGGCATATTGCTAATACTAACCCCTAGACGACAGTGGTAGGAGGACCCTGTAACAATGTGTTTAAATCCCCTTGCAGTGACATAGTTAGACTTTGATTAAAAAAAAGAAAAAAAGAAAAAAAGAAAGATAAGCAAATAAAATAAAAGTAAAATAGGAAGAAATAAAGCTACATCAACGGCATATAACCATGATGAGTTCTGGCAGTCTTCAATACTTTTTAACCCAAGGAATCCTGGCCATTTCAAGTACATACTCTCCTGCACACATTTGGTTAAAAAACCAAACCAAACCAGACCAGACCAGACCAAACAAACCAACCAAACCAAACCAAACCAAACCAAACCAAACCAAATTAAACCAAACCAAACCAAACCAAACCAAATGGAGACTTCCATAGGTCACCTCTGTGGGTTAAGGATACATCTGTAGTAGGGCACAGGACCTGGGGAGTTCTTCAAACACGAAGGTACAACCAGCCAGTAAGTAACAAGAGCATCACCTGGCTCGAAGGAGAACTGACCTGATTGATGGAGTTGGCAGCACAGGATGCGAGGCCGGTTCCGAGGGATGTAAGCAGGAAGCAGGACCAGTCGAAAGGGCCTGGAGCCAGTGCAAAGCCCGCTGAAGTGGTGCTTACCACAAGTGCTGCAACACAGACAGAGATGCTGGTCAGTAGCTGAATTTCTAGGGTGAGGCATGGGGTACCACATATACCAAATGATGATGGCAGCACAAACTCTAGGTGGATTCTCTTTTTTTTTTTCTTTTTTCTTAGATATTTTCTTTATTTACATGTCATACGATATCTCCTTTCCTAGTTTCCCCTCCGAAAAATAGAACAAACAAAAACAAAAACAAACCCCTGTTCTCTCCCCGCCCTCCCCCTGCTCACCACCCCACCCTCTCCCGCTTACTGGCCCTGGCATTCCCCTACACTGGGACATAGAGCCTTCACAGGGCCAAGGGCCTCTCCTCCCATTGATGACCGACTTGGCCATCCTCTGCTATACATATGCTGCTGGAGCCAGCAAGTGTTGGCTAACAGGAGCCTGATATAGCTGTCTCCTGAGAGGCTCTGACAGTACCCGACTAATACAGAAGTAGAGGCTCACAGACATCCATTGGACTGAGTACAGGGTTCCCAATGAAGGAGCAAGAGAAAGGACCCAAGGAGCTGGAGGGCTTGCAGCCCCTTAGGACGAACAACAGTAGGTGGATACTCTTACACTTAAAACTCTACATTCTGGCCAGCAAGATGGCTCCATGGGAAAAAGCTCCCGCTCCAAGCCTGACAACCTGAATTAAACCTTAAGACCCATACAGCAGGAGAGAACCAACTCCTATAATGTGTCCTCTGACGGCCACATAAACACCATACACACATATATGCATGCACACACACAATGTAATAAATATTTTTAAAATATGCAGTTTTTTGATTTAAAAGCTGTAGATATAGAATACATGAAAAAATATTTCCAACTCTATTAAACTTAAAGGTAGGAAAATAAAATGGGTCTTCCAGATTCATCACTCACTTATTCATTCAACAAATATTTATGGACTAGCAATTTGTGAGCAATAATTTACCAATGCTGGCAACTATAAAAGATAAAGCTGTGCTTAGTGTTCTGACTACACAGAGAGTAGTAGGACACCTGTTTAGGAACGGTGCCACACAACAGCAACCAGCAAGGGCTTGAACTCTGCAGTAAACTCCAGACAACAGGAACAGAGGCCTTGCCTGCAACAGGGCATCATGGGGCCATAATGGACTAGAGGAGGATGGTAGCATGCGAGCCACCATCAGTGTGCAAACACAGCCATATGGCTCACAGTCGCATAGAGGGTCCTGCTCCTTGGGAGGCCTGGTGTTTCCTTCTTTGGGCTTACAGAAACTGATAGAGCCAAGAGGAGTCTATGAGAGGCCTGAAGGTAAGCAGTAAGAACTCTCCAGAAAATTCTTCAATGATGAGCTAGTCAGGAAAGCTTTAAGATAACACTGCCCTATGGAGAGGGGAAGAAATGGAGAGTGTGACAGGGCACACAACACCATAGGGAGATGGGAATGCTGTGTGTTCTACATAGATAATGCCTTCCAAACCAGCACATCTGTACCCGGAGGACATGGGCAATGTCTGAAGACACTGTATGTTTCAATGTGCAGGTCACACATGCACTGAAGGTCAGAAGACAACCTCATATGTTGCTTCGGTATAGGTGCAGCCAACATGTATTTTAGAGACAGTGTTTTACCATGGCCTAAGATTTGATAATTAGGCTAAGCTCCTGGCCCATGAGGCCCCAGGGACCCTCCATTCTCTGCCTCTCCAGTACTCAGATTATAAATGTCCACCATGTCAGGCTTTTTCTTTTTTTTTAGATTCCTGACGTAAAACCTGGGTCCTCCCCCTTGCTGAATGAACTACCCTCCCAGGCCTGGAGCTAGTTTTGGTTGCCATAACTGGGGGAAGAGAAGATGGTATTTTCTGGAGGGGAAAGACTATTGTTCTCTGCCTCTCTTTCAGTGAGTACACAGAAAAGCCCATAACAAACTTTCTGTCTATTCTAACCAGAAATTCCAACACCCTGATCTAGTCCAATCCATCACTACTGGAGCTTCCTCCCTGCCTGGTGTCCCGATCCCACAGTGCTTCTCTCTGGAATAAACTAGGTACAGATCACAGCACCTCACCTCCAATGGAAGTGGCTGAAACTGTACTTGCAATAACTCTCCTTGGCTGTACTAAAGTGCATCCATTTTGCTCCTCAGCTGGCTCACTACTGCCCAGTCACATAGAGCCATGTGCTTCAGGGTCCTTGCTCTCTGGCTCTTTGAGCTAGCTCCTTCTCTTTCTTTGGGTTCCACTTAAAATAGCCTTCTTAGGAAGAACATCTCTGGCCATCTCATCTAAAGCAGGCCAGTCCAGAAGCTCCCTCCCAAGATCATCCTTATATTTCCTACTGGCACTCAGCACACACTGACTCCTCACAGAAATATAAGCTCCATGAAGACCAGAGTCCCATAGGCATAGTTCCCTGCTCTGTTCTCAGTGTGGGCACCATGGCCAGAATAGAGTAGTATGTACTGAGGCACAGGAGGGAAGGTGACGGCTGCCAGCTGCCAGACTGGACTTTATGTCATTTGGTAGCCAGCTGAGAGGCCCTGAGAGTCTGTGCAGGAAGGGGACCACTGTAAAGTCTAGTCCCAGGCCATGCAAGGACAGAAACACAATCTACAAAGTGACTGCACTGGTCCCCTGTGAATGAGCACAGGGAGAATGAGCAGTGGGAACACTAAGGGGTTGCATGGGATGACAAGCTTGATTTGGATCAGAGAGCTGTCAGAATGCTGTGGGCAAGAGAGGTGGGAAGAAAGCAAGGAAGAGGAAGGAGAGTGTTTACGGGCAGGCAGCATGGAGGAGACCATAGCAGAGCACAGCAGAGCACAGGTGATGGAGCTGTGTGTCAGGAACTGTGCTGCTTCTGAGGAACCACAGGGCATGGGGGTAAACATATGGAAAGTGGACAAGGCACAAAACGGGAGCTCAGAATGGACATTGGGAGACAGGAGCACGGGGCAAAAAGGGACCGAAATTATAAGCAGTGTGTGCCCTGAAAAGGTGTGTGTGAAAAAATCAGAGCATCACAGCTTGAGGGAAAGTGTGGAAGATACAAAGACTTGAAGATTAGAATCATGATGAGGTGCACTCTGAAAGTCACATGAAATGCTAAAGGAAGGGAATGGAAGCCTCCAATGGGTACATGTTAGAGAAGGAAATAGTATCGCTATAGCATGTCCTTCAGTCTAGTTTCATCAGGGACTTACAGAAGTCCTTCAGTTTTACCATATGAACAGGCCCTGTCCTAACACCTGGATCAGATATAGTTTCTGTATATGTGTGTGTGTGTGTCTGTGTTTGCACGCGCACATGCACAGGTACACACGCATATGTAGGCCACAGGCTGACATCCAGTCTCTTCCTTATTTCCCAGAATTCTCTCCACCCCTCCCCTGCCTTTTTCTTAGCTAGGCTTCCTCACGTAACTTGAGGCTCACAAGTCAGTTGGCCAACAAGCCATGGGGATCTTCTTGTCTTTTCTTTCCAGTGCCAGGACCCCAGGCATGTACCCTAACAGCTTTTACATGGGGAATGAGCATCTGAAGTCAGGTCCCCTGGCTTGCAGAGCAAATATGTTGTTTACTAGGCCATCTCAGTCTGGTTTCTTAAGTTTCTATTTTTCTTTCTTTTTTTTTCTTTTCTTCTTTCCTTTTTTCTTTTTCTATTTTTCTTTAGCTGTGTTCCATGTCAATTTGAAAGGCAAATCAAGTATATGTGCTAAGAATACTGTCTATGCCAGCCAGCTTTCTGTGAGTAGAACAAGTACCTGAGAGAATCAACTTATGAAAATGACAGCAACTACTCATTATTGTGGTAGAATTTGGGATCTCAAAGACCTTTCCAGAAAGGATGACAAGCCAACAATGGATATATTTACTGACTTCATCGAAGTATCCCCCGAATGAAAGTCTCTAACAGCACGCTTCTTGGGCAAGAGGCCCTTGCTTTGGCACAGTGGGTGCAAATGTAATGAGCACCTGACGTTCCCATGGGAGCTTCCTCCAGAGCAGAGGAGACAGGCAAAGGACTACGGAGCAGAGGGGCAAGGGCAGGGGTGAGGGAGCAGGGCTCTATGAGGGCTGCAGAGGACAGGCAGCTCAGGAGCTGAAGGATCAAAGGAGGCTGGTCAGACACTAGGGACACACTGCAATCCCTCTGCTTGGGGGACAGCCTACCTGTCTTCGCAGCACTGCAAGTCACAACGGGTGCACATGACAGCGTGGCAGCAGCTAGCAGGACCTGGGACAGTGCAGTGGGCTCAGCACTCAAACAACATTTATTTCAAGGAAAACATTCTGGGAGCAGTTCTTTAGCTCTGCTTCTGTAATGACTTATGCTCCAAAGACAACTCCATGGTGATTCCAGGCCTTGAAAACAACTGCTGCATCAGTTACCATCACAGCAGCTGACAAAGTGCTATAAGCAATGAACTGTCAAAAACAAACAAAAAGCTGAAGACTTTGCCTTGTTTAAAGCTGAAAAGAGTATACAAGCGTAAGAAAACTTAAGATGGGCGGTGATGCATGCCTTTAATCCCAGCACTTAGGAGACAGAGGCAGACAGATCTCTGAGTTTGAAGCCAGCCTGGTCTACAGAGTGAGTTCCAGGACAGCCAGGACTACGCAGACAAACCCTGTCTAGAAAACAAAAAGGGGGATGGAGGGAAGAGGGGAGAAGAGAGAGAGGGAAGAAGAGGGAGAAAGGGAAAGAGGATGACGAGAGAGAGACCAAGAGAAAACACTTCAGATTTCTGACTCCCACCCAGGTCTACCCAATAAGCTCAGAAGACACAGAAAATGGTTTGCAAAAGGCTAACAAAGGAAATGAAAATGATTTTAGAAAGAAGCAACAATGAAAAGCTTACAGAATTTGGGCTCTAGAATGTATAAATGGGTAACACAGAAAAATGACAGCAACCACTCATTATTATGGGATCTCTAAGACCTTTCTAGAAAGGATCACAAGCCAACAATAAATATATTTACTGACTTCATCAAAGCAATTAATTTGAGGAGAAAGGAAGAGAAGGTTGATGAATTGCATTAGTAACACTGAGCAGAGTAATGTCCCTATACAACATGGCTGCAGCTGCAATTAAACTTCACATTGATTTCCTGGGATTCATTACACAGAATCATTTTGCAACACCAGGATCTCATTAAAAGCGAATGTAATATATTCTTTCGTTAATAACTTTTAAAATCATATTTTATTTGGTAATCTCATATTCTGTCCCTTTACAAATAAACATAAAATCAATGTTGCCAACCATGCATGAACCTGTTCAATCTAGGCCCAGAGGTGCAGCACTGTAAGCAGGTACCTGAGAAACACCAAGTCACAGTCCCACTCCTTGGAGCCTAACCCACCGATGCTCTGGAGTGGGTGGTCAGCCAGAGAACTCCATACTCTCCCTTTAAGAGAGTGAGCTGCAGCTCCACTTAGCAGCCTGCTGGGAGTATAAGGGACGACTGAGGACCAACTACATCCCAACGAGTCAGACTAAATGGCCAAGGCATCCTGCTTGCAAGCATACCACTGACAAAGTTCATTTGTCTGCCTACCTCCTCTGTGGAGAGATTTCAAATTATGTCCCCTAAAATTAACACGTTTAATTTTTCTAGAATCACAAGCACACCCTGGTCCTGAGGAAGCAAATACCAGCTCAGACTTGCCTCAGGGCCACCTGCCAAAGACTTCCAGGTGGTTTCTAGGAGCTAAGAAGAGCAGCACAGCAGCCAGCAGAAGGAACCGGGCCCTTGATCCACGCACGGATTTGAGGACATGGAATCTGCCAACAGCACTGAACTTGTGCTCCAAGGGAAGATGATGGTCCTGACCAACAGCTGTTTTGATTTCAGCCCATCGAAGCAGAGAATCTAGCATTCCAGGTCTGAAGAGCTCGCTTAGGAAAATGGTGAAATGGTAACTCGGTGGCAAGGTGGGTGCTTAGCAGGACAAGCAAGGCCTCAGTGGAGAGCAGAGGGAAATGTACCCTGGGACTCTTACAGGCCTCTGCAGTGTGTGAGGTGGTAGCTGTGTAAACAGAGCTCGGGGCTTCCTTACCGAAGACATATGAGGAGGTAGAACACTGGAGAGAAAGAAAACTCACAAGCTCAAAGAATGACAAAGTGTTAAGAGGAAAATTATAAAATGTTAATGTTAAAAGAGTCACTTAACCTAATCTCTCTCTCTCTGGAGGATGTTAGCCCCAAATCTTGTGACAAAAAGCTATTTCTTCCTGACGGACCCCTTGGGGCTCAAGAGTTATCCCACTGTGCCCTTACACACCCAGACTAAAGCAAAGTCCTCAACACACTTACCTATGGATGCAGTTTTTGCCTGTGCAACAATACTGGGTAACTTCTAGTTTCTTGATACAAAGCTTCAATTATGCACAAGCAACCATGCCCCAAGTCCCCTCTCCTCTCAGTGAAGTATCCCTGGTAACCAACCATGCTCGGATTCCGGACTCCTGTCCCTGCAAGTGCTGAGGACACTTTGTGGAGGCACAAAGGGTTTCACTTCATCAAAAGCACTCAGCACAAAGATGGTGACTATCAAGGGCTTAATTAAGTGGTGCTTTGGTAACTATTAAAATGAGCTCCCTAGAATTCCAAAGCAGCACTCCCCAGGCCACTCTGCTTGCACTTCACACACTAAAGCGTCATGTAAGGAACTGAAGGAAGCTCGAAGCCAGCCAACGTGCTGAGTTTGGGGTGTTGGTAAAGCAACAGGGTAAACAATTTACATGAAAGTGAAGCACTTCACAATGCCAAAGTCAAAGTGCCTTCACAATGACTCAAGCATCAAAACCAGGGCACTTCAACAGTGGCATGTGGCTAGTCCAGGCACTTCAAAAGTGGCATGTGGCTAGTCCAGGCGCTTCAAAAGTGGCATGTGGCTAGCCCAGGCGCTTCAACAGTGGCATGTGGCTAGCCCAGGCGCTTCAACAGTGGCATGTGGCTAGCCCAGGCGCTTCAACAGTGGCATGTGGCTAGCCCAGGCGCTTCAACAGTGGCATGTGGCTAGCCCAGGCGCTTCAACAGTGGCATGTGGCTAGCCCAGGCGCTTCAACAGTGGCTTGTGGCTAGCCCAGGCGCTTCAACAGTGGCATGTGGCTAGCCCAGGCACTTCAACAGTGGCATGTGGCTAGCCCAGGCGAGGTAGGAAACAAGACTTCTGCTTATATTTGGTATTCTCGCCCTCTCCCTCCTCCTTCCCCTCTCCCTGTCCCTCCCTCCCCTCTCCTCACCCCTTCTGTTTCTGTCTGTCTGTCCTGTCTGTTGGTCTGTCAGTCTGTCTCTCCTGAGAACAAAACCCACTGCAAACATACTATCTAAGCACAACCCCACTTCTTTACAACTGGCATTTTGCACATCTTAAAGTGAATCTATCAGTATAAGAGTACAAAGAATTTCAATTAGAAATAACGATTTCTTCTATGACATTTGTATATAATAATTATAAATATCTTCCTATATAGTAATACTTTTCATGCAGTGAAGGTAGTTAACAAAGTTCGAGAAACCTGCTCTAAACAACAAGTACTAGCAGTTGATTTTATAAACAAGGAGTTATGCAATCAACTAGGGTCTCATCAGGAATCATCTGGTATAGTATTTAGTTCTCTGTCTTATGGAAAATTCTCTAGTTAACTGCTCCAAAGACTCGTTTTCATAAAGATGAAAAATCCCACTAAATGAAGGGAAGACACCCACACACTTGCCTAGCAGATTACAAAATCATAAGAAGGAAAGTCAAGTTTTCAGACTGATCCCCTGTGTAGGATGCACAAACAATTCCACAGGTGTGAGAGGAGCTTTAAGGGTTCCACAGGAGAAAGCCTGATACTGGCAGTGCATGTCAGGAGCCCAGGGCACACACTGTAAGCTGTGAAAGAGTCAGATTTATCTGTCACTGTAAACTGACCCTTCCAGAACTTGTGGGGCAGATTTAGCCAGCATCCCTAATTTCAGTCTCACAGTATAGTCTCTAGAACAGCAATTAACTCCTGGGCAGGTTTTCCCTTTTCTAAAGTGCAAGAGGCTTCCTCAGAAACTCAGTTTCATCAAGATGTTTAGAGGCCTTCTACTCTAAGAATCACAGGCCTCTGAACACGCACATATACATGTCCTTTCCCTTCTCAGATCGCCAAATGGACCACAAGGTTCATGTTCTACCCTGGACATCTACATCCTGGTTTTCTGGCTGCCTCTTAATACCGTTTATTTTTTAATATTCACTCCCAAAGGAATTAAGTGAAAAGTGAAACAGTGATGTAGATGTCAACTTTCCCTTAGAGCTAATACATCTCATTGCCACTGACAGCAGATACTGTTCAACATCATAAGCCAAACTCACAACCTGGCATGTTTTCATTGGGGCTTTTTATGAAGTGGCTAAGAACAGGTAGTTAATAAATGTGTGTGTGTGTGTGTGTGTGTGTGTGTGTGTGTTCCTGGGAAGTGATATAATTTTTGGTTAGTAAATCTCAGAGTTCAATAGAATATAACTTAACTCAGAGGCAGGAGGCAGTCTCTTTTGCCTTGCTAATGACTATGTACCTTTTACTAAAAAGCTGTTCTGTGATAGCCATGTTTGTCTTCATTTCTACTAACACCCCAGGTTTCAATTGGTTGAATTTCTAATTTAAGTGAGGTTTTAAGGTTTCCTAGGCAGGCAGCCTTCTCCAAACTTCTTATCATCATATCAATGGGGGCAACAATTCTTATGCATATTATCAGTTCTTGATGAGAAGTCAACTGATGAGAGGCAGGACATTGATCCCGAGTAGCTGATTACCTACAATCACTCTGGGTGAAAAGATAAAACCTTTCAGAGATTTAAAATAACAGCTGCTGAACTTACAAGGTCATTCTCCTTCTCCCCCCTCTCCCTTCTCTCTCCTATACACTTAATGACAAAGTCTGCTCTGAAGGATGTATGACCAAATTAAACCTCTTCCCTTCAAATGTACTGCTGCCAGAATGAAGTGTTTCAGTATGGTTACCACGGCAATTCACCAAAGAGCATTTGGTTTGCATTTAATCAAGGGTCCCTCAGCCCTCATGAAAATATAAATAAGAGTTGTTTATACACTAAGCTAATGCCACCACTAAGTGAGACCCCCAGATAATTCTTTCAATTACCAACTTTCTTTGAACCTGAGACCTTTTCTGCTTTGTTACCCTATTCTCAGGCTTTTCCTCCCCAAGAATGAACTATTTCTTCTTAAATATATTTCCTACACTCAATAACTTTACAACCTTGCTGTTTTTTTTTCCTTTGAGGTAGAATGGGCAGATATTTACAACCTTCCCATAAAATGGACCCTCCAAAGCCAAAGCTCAGGCACAAAGGTTAAACTTCTGAGAAGTGGAGTTTGGAAGGGAGTATCATCCCTGAAAAGAGTCTGGCAAAAGGGAACTGTGAGCCAAACAGTTTCCACTAATACAGTGAGGCTTCTCTCAGTTTCTTACCAAATCTGTTCAGTGTGACCACCTACAGCCAAACATTTTACTTTTATTTATTTTTTTTATACACATGCAAGTTTATTATATAAACTTTTTTTCCAACGTAACATTTTTAATGATTCCCTGGGAATTTCACATCATGCAACCAGATCAGACTCACTTCCCAGTCCTTCCATGTCCTCATCCCTCCAACCCCCCCCATCTACTCTTATGACCCCGCAAAAAAAGTAAAAATAAAAAAATAGAAAAATAAAAATAAACAAGACCAATTTGTATTATCTATATACTCACTGGAATATGGGCAAACCCTCAGCAGACTGCCCCTTAAATAGAACCAAGTCTTCCTCTTGCCATTAACTGTGGAGAGCTACATTTGAGCATCTCCATCACTTCTGGAGAGTTCTCTTCTGTGGCTTCCTGTCTAGACTGTCACTTTGGTGGAGGGGGTAGGAGTAGGGATAGGCGTTGTCACAGATGCATTCCCTGACCCTTCCTCTCAACTGTGTGTCTGCAGTCATCTAGATCACAGCAAAAGTAGCCTCCTTGTTCAACACAGTCAGCAGGAAGATGAATTATGGCCCTCCTTGATTTTCTGAGGACAGCACAGAGCACAATCACTGCCCCAGGTTCAGTAGGACCACACCCAGACAAGGGCCTGGGAGACAGCCCAGGCCACACACATCAACTTGGCCTCAGGTGGCAGCACAGACCACAGACATTGGCATGGGCTTTGGTGGTAACGTAGGCCACAGACATCAACAGAAACCTGGGCAGTCATGCACTTAAACGAGTGTCTTCATCCTGGGCCTGACCGTACTGAGTACTTTTTTACATCTGACTGCTGAGTCAGGACTGACCCACTGCTCTCTCTCTCTGGGCCTGGCTCCACACATCCTTTACCATGTCAGGACTCACTGAGCAACAGTCTTTCACTCCCAGTGATGGAGTGGCATTGAGGATGCGGCAGAGCTAACTGAGCAGCACTCTAAGCAGCCAGTGCAGCTCTCCATCAAGAACAACACTCAATACTCTGATAAAGAACACGTCACGTGGAAGAATGTCCTTATGGACTTGGCCTTTAAGTAATCCTAGATACCAAGAGTTGCTTGCCTGGCCTACTGGAATTCACTGGCAACATTTACCTTCACTATTTCTCTGAGCAAGAAGATGATTGTTAACTGGAGAATACATCATTTAGAACAAATCAAAGTCTCTGATGATTTTCTGAGCTCGAAGGGCACAGTTTTTACAGATATGATGCACTTTTAAGAGGAATGAAGTGGGACCACCTTCAATACTCAAGAGATATGCTGAGCTGAAAAAAAGCAGCAGATTATAGACTTTAGGACACAGTGCCAGCAGTGAGCCAACCAAGGATCAAGAAACACAGCAGCCTACCACCACTTGGTTAGAAAAAGGATTTCTTAGCTGTCCCTAAGTAGTAAATCACTACAGCACAGTAAAATACAGCCATGGACCACATTACCAACTTCAGACAAAAATAGACCATGTATTCAATTGTGGGCTCACAAGATGTTATCACCTAGTGACATTATGCCTACCCTGGCTTGGTGATTAGCACAACAAAGTCACCTGCCAGAACAGGTCCATCACTAAGCACTGCAACCTTATAACGGATGATTTGTCTTAAAAGGGCTGAGCTGTGAGCAAAAAGGTGGAACAGAGTCCATTACACTTTCTTCCACTATTGAGCGTCTAGTTCCTGAACACCCTTGTATGCAAGGCACCAGACACTAGTCAAGCGAAAGGTGATGGTCAACATAGGTTCAATCTAAAGAATATTCTACAAGTCACCCTACCACATACTTCACATACTGGTAATGGAGTTTCATGTGTAACGCCAAGAACTCTGAAGAACAGAGCAGGGTACCTAGGCCACAGAAGGAAGAGTAGGTGTGTGTCCTGGAGACAGATGGAAGGGCTAACCCAAGAGCTCCAGAGTGAGAGACTGGGCCAGCCTCTCAAAAGGTAAATATTGATGAAACTGCACTCCTGCCTTTTTAAAGTCAGTGGACACACAATAGTACTTCTCTTTCTATTCCTGACACCCATGTTAACTATTCCTTTACATTTGTGGTTTAAGAAAGACATTTGTAAACTTTCTACTTTTCAATAGAGCTTACAAAAGAGTTTATGGAAAGGTTTCCAAAATAACAATTGGTAAAAAACTCTTTTTTCAGCACTTAACAACCTCGGAGCATTCTTTCATTATTTCTGTTAGTGTTCCATTTCTTTCTTTTTTTTTTATTGGTTATTTTCTTTATTTAAATTTCAAATGTTATCTCCTTTCCCGGATCCCCTCACTCCCAGAAACACCCTATCACATCCTCCCTCCCCCTACATCTGTGAGGGTGCTCCTCCACCCACCCACCCACCCACTCCCACCTCCCCGTTTTCGATTCCCCTATTACTTATTACTGTTGTTTCTATTGTGTGAGCATGCACATGTATGTATGATGTGTGAAAGTGCTATGTGCAAGAGTAGGAGGTCAAAGGACAGCCTAGTAGACTCGGTTCTCTTGTTCCATCTTTACAGAGATTCTAGGAATCAAACTTAGGCTGTGAGGTTTGCAGAAAAGGGCTTTTACCTACTGAACTATCTAACTGCATCCCTTAATCTTAGTAAAAGTGATGCTACCATGTTTTGCTTTGAATTGAAAACTAAGCCCTCAACATCCCTCCCAAAGAATAATTAAGCACACGGCCAAGTCCAGCATGTAGACTGAGAAGCGACCCCTTGGTGCCCTAGGAGCTTCAGACAGCCCCTCCTAGAAGGCGAGTGGTTTAGAGCTGACGAATCTACTAGGAACTCAGGTTACCACTCAGGTATCAAGAGTAATGGGTGGAGGCTGGGTAAGCAGGCAGAGGGACAGGAAGATAATGGCAGGAGAGAATTCTTCCACTAGACAAGAACTAAGCCCAGATGTTGTGAGGAATGAGGAACAAGATAGATTCCTGAGAGTCAAGAGGGGTCAGGAGAGGGAGCTCAGTGCTCTCTCCTCCAGGTAAGCTATGGGAACCATCTGTATCAGGGTCATCAGTTCAAATTCTGATTCCTAGGAAGCAACTCAGGCCAAGAGTGAAGGAATTTTGGGAGGAGATGTCCAGAAACTTGCATTAAACAAGACCCCAAGGATCTCCAAGGCATATGACATTAGAGAAATACTAGAGAGTTTATTGGGCTGGAATTTCAATGTTTGGGCTTTAAAAATGATGGTTATGGGAACTTGGCCACACTTTACAACCTCCCTTGGAGCTGGCTACATGCTGCACAAAACTTTGGCAGATGAGGCTCCTATCAAGGACTTCCTTCCCTTCTTGTAAGGTGGTTCCTGACCTTCTTCTACCTTTGACCATTTTCATGTACGTGCCTAGAGTGTGAGGAAGGTATAGAAGATATCGGGTGGCCTTAGGGTCACACACCATCCAGCAGTGGGAAAGAAAAAGGTATAAGGCATCATGGCGGTATAATGAAACACTAACACTGGACTCCCTGACGTAAAAGGAGAAGTCACGGCTCTTCAGAATTCCCATACAAGTAGCTGAGCCCACTCTCAGTTTGCTCATTCTCATTCTCTTTCCCTCTCTTTCTCTCTCCTTTAGAGTTGCCAATATTGTTTGAAAGTGATTTTCATCCTCAGGCGAAATTTATTTTTACATTCATCTAGCTTCAACTACAGCAATTTATACTTAACAATGAGTTTAATTAACAGGAATTGAATTTAAAACAAGTAAATCCCAAATTAATAATTACATGACCAGGAAACAGAGCAAGCTAGCTAAATTATTCATCTAAGTTAAAAGAATCTGGTTAAAGTCTGGAGAGAAGGCTCAGAGGTTTAAGAGCATTGACTGTTGTTTCAGAGGACCTGGGTTCAATTCCCAGCACCCACATGGCAGCTCATACCTATCTGTGAACCGAGTTCCAGGGGATCAGATACAGGCAAAACACCAATGCACATAAAATAAAAATAAATAAGTCATTAAAGAAAAAAGAAGGTTAAGAAAAAGAGCCAAGTGGAGGTTCAAGAATGCCTTTATTCCTAGCACTCGAGAGGCAGAGGCAAGTCAATCTTTGAGGTTGAAGCCAGTCTGATCTGTGCAGCAAGGGAGCAAGGACAGCCAGGGCTACACTGAGAAACCCTGTCATGAAAACCAACCAACCAAAACCAAAACCACATCATCCCCTCCCCTTCACCCCAACACATAAATGGATTCGTTTTTGCTGGCTTGGCCTGTATACAAGTCTGTACCGCCACTGTGATTGATGTGATCTAAGAGCCCAGCCCACTGCAGGCCATGGCAGCCCTATGGCAGGTGGTCCAGGTTATATTAAAAAGCAGGCTGAGCAAGCCATGAGGAGCAAGGCAGTAAGCAGAGTCCCTCCATAGTCTCTGCTTTATGATCTGCCTCTAGGCTCCTTCCCCTGACTTCCCTTCATGATGAACTCTAAACCTTTTCCTCCCCAGGTTGTATCTGATCATGTTGTGGTATTTATTACAGTAATACAAAGCCAAGCCAGGACAGAATTGGTACTAGGAGTTGGCTGTTATGTGACAGACCTGTCTACGTTACCTCTTGAGAGGACTGTGGAAGTGTTTGGACTTCGGCCTGGAAAAGCCATTGAGTTCTCAGAGCTTTTAGTGAGCTGTTCTGTAGGGATAGGAAAACACTCCTGAGAAAAACGCAGATGATGGAGGCCTGGTTTGTGAAGTTTCAGGGGGAAGCTGAGAATCCCTGAAAGACTTATCAGGGCCATTCATGAGGCATTTTGTATTAAGATCCCAGGACAGTTTATGATCAGCTGGGGCTGAAGAAGCAATTGTGATCAACAAGAGACTGAAATAAAACCTTCACTGGAAATATTGATGCTGGTTAGCTAGAACTGAAGAATCAGCTATGATTAACAACAGACCAGCACTGCTGAGCTGAAATCTTCTGGGAAGGATTTCCTTGAGGGCAGGGCCATGGTCCACAAGAAGCAAGGGTTGTGTCACAAATGGCAGCTGTGCTTGGTAATGTGTGGTTGTTCCACATCTTAAGAGTTTAGGCATTATGGAAGCTACAGGACCGAAGGGTCACGGAGAGCAGCCAAGGCCTGGCGCCATGATGCTGGGCCAGAGTCCCGGAAGAGAGGCCAGCAGAGGCTGTGGGTGAAGATGCAGCCTCAGCAGTAGTGAAGATCTCAGGATAGTGGAGATGCTAGGGCTGGGGGATGACTACCTGCCTGACTTCCCTGCAAGATGGACTATAAACTATGAGATGAAATAAGCCCTTTCTTCCCCAAGTTGTTTTTGGTCGTGGTATTTAACTAAATAAAAATGGAAATGAAGAAAAACTTGTCTCTTCTTCAGTAAATGGTAGAGAGGAAACTAACTGCCTCAGGGGGCATATTTCAAACGTAAGACGAGGCTTAAGGGACTTACTGAGACATGGCTGACTATTTCATTGTTGGAAAAATGGTGCCTATGTCATGCTGGGGTAGAACCCAAGGTCTTGTGTATGATGAGCAAGTACCTACAACTGAGATACAACCTTGTTCTCTATTCTCATTATTTGAATAAGAAAAAAATTTCAGTAAATAGTCCCAGTAAAGACCTAGGTTAAAAACTGGAAATAGAGGCTATCCAGACATATCCTTTATTCCTTCTTGTTGAGGAACAGTGGAGGCCAAGCAGAGTGATGACTAAGGTGGATCGACTCCATGAAAAGGCCCCTTGCTAACAAGGCCCAGGGGTGGCTAGAGCAGCTGCATCACAAGTAGAAGGGCTGGAGAGGTCACTCTCAAAAGAGAGCAGGACAGGCCCTTTCCTCAGCACAATTCTCTCTGCGGCAAAGCAGGCAATGCTTCTTTGTGCCCTCATCCAGTATAGCAGGTCACCTGCAACCACCACACCTTGGCACACAGGGGTAATCCTCCAACTCAGCATGCAGTGGCATCAGAGAAATGGCTAAACACAGACACACATGTTCTGAGGAAGGAGAGAGGACACTAAAAATCAAGGCCAGGACACACACAGCACTGAGATTTCAGAAACACCAATATCCTTTTTGAGAAATAGTCCCTGTTCTAGATGTTGGCTCTTTATCTGCATCCAGGCCACAGGAATGTTATAGCAAGGATGTGAACTGGTGATCGCCATTCCTGTAACTTACTTCATGAGAGGAGTCCTACTACACAGAGTAACTGTTCAATGATGAGGGAAAAAAATCCAGCATGCCTGCATGCAGCTACCAGCTTATAAGCATGTGGTATATCCATGCTTATGAAGCACACACTTATTAAAGGATCCATGAGAGCAAGAGTGTGCTCATCATACCTCATTCTGTCCCTGACATGTAGAAAAAAAATCAATGTGGTAGTGCTTACTGAGTATAAACTGACTAGAAAATGACTGACTAGAGGTGTGTATACTCACTTCCTTTCACAAGGAAGCACAGGGTGAGAACACTGAGAGGACAGTGCCTGCCTGCCACAGCACCATCAGAAACTTTATGGGAGATAATGACACGGAAATGCAAGACTCAAACCGGCAGTGGACATAACATACCAGAGGGCCTGGCCAAAAAGTGAGAAGCAACAGACAGGAAAGCTACTGGACAGTGCCAACTAGAAGGAAATGTCCCAGAAAGTAAAGTAACTCACATAAGAAGGAAAAGGAGACAATTTGATCACCATTAGACTGCTTTCCTGAAAAATTCAAGAAATAATCAATTGAAAAAAGTATTTTAAAATACCCCATATCAAGTCAATTTAGTACCAAACATTTTGACCTATTTAAAAAAAAAAAAAAAACAAGAAAATTTACAAAGACTAAAGAATCAGATAAATGGAGATAATGCAATACTGTGAAGATCCTAATGCATGCCCAAATTCAACCGTGAACATACTGAAATTCCACTTAAGATACTAGGAGGACTTATGGTGGAAATAGGGAAGGATAGAAACAGGAAGGGCTCCCCAGATAAAGCTTTATAAATTCTTAAACCTGTGAATCTAACACTGTAACATAGGCAAGGGCAGTGAACCTGGTTAGAAGCCCACTGCATACCATTAACCAAAATGTACATCCTGAAAAGAAAGAAACTTAACACACAATATAAAGTTATACAAATATAGCACTGACAGGAAGGTAAATATTTATACAGTCTTCATATGGAAAAGCTTAAATATGGTACGAGACCAGACCCTCAGAAAAATAGATTTGGTTCCCACAAAATTAACTATTATATATCAAATGTAGGCAAATGAAAAGCAGCAAATGACACACACACTCACACACACAAACCAGGACTGAATGACTATAGCATGTAAAGAGCCCTTGCCAGCAGTAAGATAAACAGAAGGGAAGGCTGGAAGCCACGTGGGTTGTCTTCAGTAAAAATACAAATCATCAATGAATATGAACAATAATCAGGAGTTTTAAATATAAAACAAGTTTGCATACCAATTTCTTACATATTTCTTCACAGTATTTATGAAATTACAGCACTAGCTAGCAGTAAGTGCTGAAGTTAAGGTGGGTTGGCCACTTGGGCTACATAGCATCACCTGCTACAACCTTCCATCAGGGAAATCTGCCAATCAAAAGCTCTGAAAGCATGTATATTTTATCCCCAAAAGATACTTGCATGTGTCTACCATGGGGAATCATTTCAGATGAAAGACAAAGGCACTCTCTACAGCACTATCTACAGCAATGACAACGAAATGAAAACTACCAAGACAGAAGGAAAGTAAATAAACTGAGGTCCAGCTATGTAGTGGCAACGGACCAGCTCTGTCTACTCAAACATGGGCTGTGGAGGAGCAAGAGAGGCCAGCAGAAGAGTGAACATATCAAAAGTATACATACTATGCATGAGAAATGCCACGGCAGGCCCATCATTTTGAATAATTAATAAATGACAATAAAAATATGAAAAAGATTTATTTCTAGGGACCTAACTTTTAGAAATAAAGACATGAGAAGATATATGAGCAATGATATTAAAAATTATTCAAGGAGCTGGCGAGATAGCTCAGCAGTTAAGAGCAGTGACTGCCCTTTCAAAGGTCCTGAGTTCAAATCCCAGCAACCACATGGTGGCTCACAACCATCCGTAATGAGATCTGATGCCATCTTCTGGAGTGTCTGAAGACAACAGCTACAGTGTACTTAGATATAATAATAAATAAATATTTAAAAAAAAATTATTCAAGCTTCCTACACATATATTAGCACCATATAATAATAGTTAACTTTCTTTGTCCATTAATGTGTTCATCTAAATTATTTCTTATAAATTTTACAGTAATCCTCAGATGGAATTGTTCCCATTTTATAGTTGAAAATGAGCTTTTAAGACATCAAAAAATGTGCCAATAATTGTACAACCAATCAATATTTTACAAATGAGGGATTCCAGCTCAGTCAATCTAACTCTACAGTATGAACTGTTATCTTTAGACAGAGTTTGAACAGGCAGAGAGGGGCTGAAAATTGTACACAGAGATGTTAGATGACTCAGATGAAACTCTTTATTATTTTGTACCTTTTAAAACAATTTATTTCTTTTGTGTGTATGTTTGTGCGCACACGCGTGTGCATGGATGTACTCCATTTGCATGCTAGTTCCAACAGAGGCCGGATGAGAACATTAGACCCCCTAGAACTGGAGCTCCAGGCAGTTGTGAGCTACCCAGTGTGGGTGCTAAGACTTGAACTAGGTCCTCTGGAACAGCAGCAAGTGCTCTTAACCACTGAGCCATCTGTCCAGCCCTCTTATTTTATATTCTGTCTTAAGAAATCTAAAAAAAGAAAACAAAACAGAAACTTTGGTCAGCAAAATCAGAGTGTCATACAAAAGACAAGTATGACATTAAATTCTGAAAGCTAATTTACCAATTTTACTGTGACTTGTTAGAATTATAAGAGCATTTTAATTTTTCAAAACCTATTTGTATTTTCTTAAAATAAATACTTAATAGTTACAAGACTTAAAATACTATGGAAAGATTTAGTAAGCACATTGTTACCCACTATTCAAAATGTCAGCCTGAGAGACTTCTCACACTGACTCTGCAAGCAGAAAAGCCGGAGCCTGGGAGCTGCCTGGTACCACCAGAAACTATGGTAAGTCACACAAAGCAATCTGAAATTCACCAGCACCCTGTTTCTACTTTTCTCTGAATCAAAAGCAGTGTTTAGGACTGTGGGGAAGGTATATTAACTGTGGTCTCTATCATCTCCAGCAACAGCTTCATCTATTGGTTCCAATAAACAATCCATTTAGTATGCTGGCCTTGGGAAATACAACTTTTCAGCACAGATGTTCGTCAGGAAAAGTCCTGCTTTTTATTAACCTATACTCAGCCTAAACTAGGTTTAGTCACCACAGCCTCTTATGATCCTAATCCAAATAAAATTTCCTCATGCTGGTGTGGAACACTCTGCAATAAACTGCAAAAACATACTGTAAATAGTTCAGCTGGCAGGGGGCTCAAGCGAGGCCTATTACTCTTTTATGAACTAAGTCTTACACACACACACACACACACACACACACACACACACACATACACACACGTCTTCAAATGGCATTTGCACAGGCAAAGGTTTGGCCTATGTCCTAATAGAAGTGTAAAGGATTGAGGCTGCAGCTAGTCTGCCTTCCTACAAAGGAAATCTAATCTGCTCAGTGTATGGCCCTTCCTTGGCATAGCATAGCTATAAACAGAGGAAGCTCAGAAAAGACTCATTCTATAATGTGACTGCTGACTCCCAAAAGTTCGCACCTAGCCAGAAATGAATTTTCTAAGATGTTAAGAGTCCAAGAGAATTCAATTTACATATATCAGGGATCTCCCTAAAGAAATATCCCTGTTGACTCCAGGCTGCATGAACTCAAGCAATAAACTCAAGAGGGAAGTACAAGGTCAGTCAGATAAGAAGGCTAAGGGTCACCATAGGGTGCTACCTCTTTAAATAGAATAAGCAGAAGGAAATGGCTTTAATTCAATTAGTAACATGGGATAAATAAAATCATATGAGGGAAATTTATGACCCCAGGTCTCTTCCATCCATAGCTGTAGGTGAGGTGGTAGCCCCCTTTCCTTGAACATCTTGCTTTTGCATGCTTCTCTTGTGTGGTCCAGGTTCTGCCCAGATGCCTCTCCTGTGGCCAGCTGTCCTATCCAGCAGCCTGGCTCTCAATAATCAAGCTCTCTCCAGCAGCAGCCACACCAACACTCTGGCACTGAGCTGATGCCTTATCCAGCCTCCCCTGGGTTTCTGACTGTAAAGGTAACAAGAAGAATGTACCACCTGCACTCTGCGTTACACATCACACATGCAGATCTCCAGGTCAGGTCCTGGACCCAGGGTGCCTTAATTCCCAGCACAAGGCAGGAGGTGACCATGTTAACAAGCATGCCATCAGTGCTCCTGACCCCTTTGACACTTGGGAGCCAGTGCATCCATGCACACTGAAGAAAAACTAAGATATTAAATGATTACCACCTGCTTAAGATTTCAGACATCAGGTTTTCCATATTAAGCCCTGCCCTATCTGGATGCCAACTCAGATATATAACCACATAAGCCACATAAAAGGAAAACAGTACAATAGCCAGAATAAAGGAAAGTTGTAGCAAAAAAAACCCCAAAAAACTGACCTTAAATTAGTCACCCTTTATTTGTTACTAATGAAATACTCATGGGATAAACTTCTAAAAATGAAGTAGATTATTCAAAGCAGGTCCTGTAAGCATTTAGAAGAAATTCGGCTTGTCACTTCCTGACTCACCAGGCAGTGGGCACTGACTTCCTGACCGTTGCAGCTAGGTTTCTGAGCTGTCCTCCTGCATCTGCAGTGTGGTCCAAGTCTTTCCTGGTGAGGAAGGGCCTGCACATCTGCTTGGGACAGAGTCCCTTCTTGGTTTCCCCTTCTCTGACCATCTGCTTGCTTGCAGGCTCCTTACAGGCCTTTGTAGGAACGAGAAGGAGTGACCTGAAGGAGCTCTGCCATGGGCCCTCTGCTCTTCTCCATCTACCTACCATCCCCCAACACCTGTTCTTGACTGTGACTCTCTGAAAACTCCATCTGAAGGCCACTAGCACTTCCAGAACACAAATTCTGTCTGACTTCTGTTCTCTGAAGTGCCTTGACCAAAGAATTTGCCAAAATCAAACTCACATTTTCCTCATTTCCATTTCTTTCTTTCTTTTTTTTTTCTTTAGGAAAAACAAAGTGTAGCAGTGGCTGACCATGAATTCAGAGATGAGCCCGCCTCAGTCTTGAAAGCCCTGAGATTAACGATGCGACTGGGCACCAAGAAAACCTTATCTAAGGATACAGGAGAGTTTGGCTCAGCAGGACTGTGAGCCATGTGACCTAAATTCCATTTCTAGTGAAACAGATAACAGATGATGGCAAAATCTTACAGATCGAACAGACATACAAGCATGTCAGAAGTCTTGGGCTAGGCCTTTATGCCATGTGGCAGCAGCCCTTCCTAACCAAGAGTAAGGCAGGATAGGTCTGAACTCACCAAAGGGACAAAGTGAAAGGAAACAATGAGACAGAATCCTGGGCATAGCACTTGTGGGCTGAAGGGCTGCTCTGCTAAAGTCACAGGACAAGATCTAAAGCCCTTCTGGGTGGAAGAGATGTTTTATTCAGTTTCAGTTTAGCTCACAGAGGCTGGCTCGGCAGGGCAGTGTTCAGGGTGGCAGGAACGGTTCAGGAGCCAGGAGGCAGCTCAATTACTTCCTGAGGCCAATCAGCAAGTAGCAAAGATTCCAGCTAGAACAGAGCCAGGATGTAACCCATAAAGCCTAGTCACAAAAATCACCTTCTGTCAGCAAGGCCCCACTTCCTAAAGGTCTCATAACCTCCCAAGTAGTGCCACTGGCTGGGGACAAAAGATTGAAACAAATGGACTTATGGGAATCATTTCACATCCAAACTGTAGCATTCCCTGCCCTATGGGCTCATGGCCATCTCATCATACAAAATGTACTCAGTCTAACTTCAAAAGTTCAAAATTGAGACTGAGAAGCAGTACACAGTAGCATATGCCTGCAACCCTGGATATTGGGAGACTGAGGCAGGACTTTCATGTGCTCAAGGCCAGTTGGGGCTATTGTGTGAGACTTGTCTTCTAAAAGGAAAACTGGGGCTAGAGAGTGGCTTAGCTTGGTAAAGTATTTGCCACATATGCAGGAGACTTGAGTTCAAATCTTCAGCTCACACATAAAAAGCCCTTGTGGCTGTGCATGCCTGTAACCCCAGCACAGGAAAGGTGGAGACAGCAGGATCCCTGGGGCTCCCTGGCCAGCCTATTTAACCAAATCCATGAGCTTCAAGTTCAGTGAGAACTTGCATCAAATAGTAAAGTGGAGAGTAACTGAGGAAGGCATCCAGTGTCAATTTCTGGCCTCCACACGAGTACCAACATATACAAGTATGCATACAAAAGAAAATATAATAGTAACCAAGGATGTAAGAAGCAAACTGGAGAAATTATTCAGAATGTGAGAAAGAGGTCTACCAAGGTCTATGAAGTGTAAACTAACACAAAAATCTTTTTCAATAATTAAACTGGCAAAATTCAGTAAACAGCACATATATGGGTGTGGTCTGCATACAGCTGCGTCACTGAATTTGTTTTCTTAGGAACAAGTTTGTTTATCAAAACTTAGTAAAAAGTCTAAAGCATGTCATTACAGTCTAAACATGACAGACAAGAGGCACAGAAGTGTGGAAGGACAGATATTCACAAAAGTTAGTCACATTTTTTAATAGGGTTATTTGGTTCTCTGGGGTCTAACTTCTTGAGTTCTTTGTATACATTGGATATTAGCCCTCTATCAGAAATAGGATTGGTAAAGATCTTTTTCCAATTTGTTGGTTGCCATTTTGTCCTATTGACAGTGTCTTTTGCCTTACAGAAGCTTTGTAATTTTATGAGGTCCCATTTGTCAATTCTTGATCTTAGAGCATAAGCTATTGGTGTTCTGTTCAAGAAACTTTCCTCTGTGCCTATGTGCTTGAGGATCTTCCCCACTTTCCTTTCTATTAGTTTCAGTGTCTCTGGTTTTATGTGGAGGGCCTTGATCCACTTGGACTTGAGCTTTGTACAAGGAGATAGGAATGGATCAATTTGCATTCTTCTACATGCTAACTAACATTTGAGCCAGCACCATTTGTTGAAAATGCTGTCTTTTTTCCACTGGATTGTTTTAGCTCCTTTGTCAAAGATCAAGTGACCATAGGTGTGTGGGTTCATTTCTGGGTCTTCAATTCTATTCCATTGATCTACCTGCCTGTCACTGTACCAATACCATGCAGTTTTTGCTGGCTGACAGGAGCGTGATATAGCTGTCTCCTGAGAGGCTCTGACAGTACTGGACTAATACAGAAGTAGAGGCTCACAGCCAT
>NW_022196911.1:59264419-59264872 GCF_008632895.1 Mastomys coucha
TTTTTTTTTCCGGAGGGGAAACTGGGAAAGGAGATATCATATGACATGTAAATAAATAAAATATCTAATAAAATTAAAAATTAAAATAAGTTAGTCACAGAATTTCATTAAATGCAGAAAACTAGACATGCCAGACCTTGTGGCTCGTGCCTATAATCCTAGCACTGGGGGAGGTAAGGCAGGAGGATTACAGTCTGCCTGGCTATGCAGCAAGTTTTGAGTTGACATGGGCTACATAATGATATACTGTCTCAAAATAAACAATCACAGAAATTAAGCAATCAAACTAGAAACAGCTGAAGTCACCCTCAAGGTCTCAAGGTGCACCTTAGAAGGCTAGTCAGGTAAATGATGGCAGACTAAAAAACTGAAGACTATGCCACAAGTGTTCTCGTTCTCTCTCTCTCTCTCTCTCTCTCTCTCTCTCTCTTTCCCTCTCTCTCTCTTTCCCTT
>NW_022196911.1:59265064-59268350 GCF_008632895.1 Mastomys coucha
TCTCTCTCTCTCTCTCTCTCTCTCTCTCTCTCTCTCTCTCCCCCTCTCCCTCGCTTTCTTCCCCTCTCCACACAAACCAGGATCCAGCTGTACATCTCTAAAATATGTACCCAAAGGACACAAAAGACTCTTAGTCGGCATACATTAAAGCTACCTATGGATCCTGCTTACTGTAGTTCTGTTCACAGTGGCAGAGTTACATCAGCCTAGGTATCCATCAATGGAAAAACCAAGTAAATAAAATGTGCTAAGTATATACCCAGCCATAAAGAAGTATGAAATCATGTTGTCTATAGAGAAATGGATGAAACCAGAGATTGTGTTAACCGTGACAAGCAGGACTAAGAAAGACAAACGTCACGTTTTCTCTCATGAGATCTAGATAGAAATATACAGGAAGGTAAGTGGAACTACTGAGGGAAAGAGAAGGAAACAGTGGGAGGGTGCAGTCATGAGGGTGACAGGAGGGTGTGAGCAAGGTCCAAGTTCACAAACCCGCTGTTATGTGCTGTAAAGGTGAGCACTCTAGCTGAAGACGTACAACTCAGCACTGAAGGTTGTGTTTGACTTAGCCCTCAGTGATTTCATGCTAAGACACTTAAAACAGAAATAAATCACAAAGTGATCATCTTTCTCTATGGAACCTTCCAGAACTTGTTATCACTGTGGTTTAACAGTGTAGCTCTTCAACAGAGTAAGTGCCCACCTGACAACACTAGGCCTCCCAGCACCTCTCCTACCACATCCACGTCATATATCAATATTCTGAACATGCCAGGATGCAGCAAGGTTCTTGGCCTCTGTTCAGGCTTCTGCTGCTGCTTCCAGTCTCTCATCTCCCTGCCTACTTAACCCTCACTCACCTATACAATCTGCATGGCCAGAAACAATTCCCCGAGAAATACACAGAAGATGCTTAAATATTTATCTGTGACTATCCACAAACTCACTTTCTATACCTCTCATTTGTAAAGAACACTGTTGGGTGGCTTTAATATATCATACAATTAAAATTCTGAATGACATGTTGTATTTCCTCCCTTCCAGATATGGAAATTATCTCAATAGGGAGAAGAAAAACTACCTAAAAACACATTGGTGAGTACATGTCCCATCTAGGATCTCAAGACTGGAACCCAGTGCAGGTTTCCTGGAGAGGACTGAAGGATCTGACTAGAAGTGAGATGGGCAGATCAGTCTCATGGTGGCATGGGACAGGTAAGCTGAGATGCAAGGACTGGATGTCACTACCATTGTCTTAGAAGCAGGCAGAGTGGGAGTGGAAAGTAATGTGTAGACACAAAGGTTTCTTGTGTAGTTTAGAAAAACTGACTGGAAGTGGTATCTGGGGAAACTAGCTGGCAGCTCTGAGTAGCATTAACTGTAGTGGGTGAAAAGGGACAATAAGGAGCTGCAGAAAATGGATGGATGGATGGATAGATGGATGGATGGATGGATGGATGGATGATGGGTAGATGGATGGGGCTGGAAAGATGGTTAGTGGTTAAGAGTACTGGCTTCTTTTCCAGAGGATCATAGGTCAATTCCCAGCATCCACAAGGCTGCTCATAACCTCTATAACTCCAGTTCTAGGGGGTCTGATGCCCTCTTCCAGGCTATAGGAACTGGACATACATGCAGGCAAAACACCTATACACATACAACTAAAAATAAAGAAATCTCAAAAAGCAAGGGCCCTGGATATTCCTGACCTGAACTAAAATAGCAATTACAGAGGGAGAAGTACTTTTAGATGAATTACAAAAGGTTCTCTCAGTAACACTCAGACTCTTGACTAGGGCTGAAAGAGACTGGCTTTTTAGCTGAGGAGAGAATTTCTGACAGAGACAGGCTGATAAGAGAAGTGGACCAATCTGCAGACTACGAGTGTTAAATGACACTATACAAAGAAAACCCTGCTGTTGACAAGGGCTGCTTCTGAGGCTGACCTCCTGAGAGGTCCCACTTCTTAGGTGACATCCGTACGACTATCACTTATTGATATTTATTCTTTTTTTTTTTTTTTTTTTTTTTTTTTTTTTTTTTTTTTTTTTTTTTTTTTTGGTTTTTCGAGACAGGGTTTCTCTGTGTAGCCCTGGCTGTCCTGGAACTCACTCTGTAGACCAGGCTGGCCTCGAACTCAGAAATCTGCCTGCCTCTGCCTCTCAAGTGCTGGGATGATTAAAGGCTTGCGCCATCACTGCCCGGCCTGATATTTATTCTTAACATGTCAACAGCATGACACCCAGACTTCCTGTGAAGATAACGAAGTGCCATGCTTTGGAGGTGTGGTAAGCTCTTGCTTAGCTGGTATGAGGCATGCAGACACATCTTCATGCAGAATTATACTCTTAGTTATACCACAGAACCCTCGCTAGACTCTCTTACACTCGCTATGTTCATTTAACATGCCACCCCACTCCCGCCAAAAAGAGAATTTTAAGTAACTTTCTTTAAGTCACTGAGAAAAGAAGTTGTCTAGTTCCCATTCTTCACCCTGGATCTTGAGGGTCTGCACCTTTAGAGACAAATGAAATTACTCTTTCTTTCATCCTTCTCTACGCTCTGAGCCCTCACTGCTGTTCATCTGATGAGACTCTATCTGCTACTCTCTGCCTTCAAAGTGCACCTGGTTTAATCTGACCACAGCTTGTAACACTCTGATCCTCTTTGTTTTCATTCAAGAAGAGGGTTCAGGCCTTCAGGTTGTAGGGTAATCCCAACACTCGTGTAAAGTGGCTGTGAGAGGTGTATCCAACTCCAGCTATCCCATGACTCAGGAATTATACCTAGCTCACTGGACAATCCGTACAACAGACAACACTATAGGCTAATACTCAGCTAGGTGCAATAAAATTGGATCTGATACACTGGAATTAGAAGAGAAGCATTTCCTAACATCCTTGGAGTAATCTAGTCTGTAGCCTCGTACACACAGGATAACCCCAGAGATCCCAAGGGGAACAGGACACAGAGTAGCTTAAGTCCCCATGGTCATCCTGGGCTCACACTATGCAGTACAGTGTGGCTTCCTGAATTCAGGTCCTGCATTTTAAATGCGCAGTGGGTATAAACACAGTAAACATAAGGAAATAGGCAGGGCAAACATCTACTTTAATTCATGTGAGATTAATTTTGGCACAAAAGTTATAATGTAAGACAATCCACAATCATGTGAAAACAAAATTCAGAATATTTGAGTGTGAATCCTAAGTAGAAGGAAGAAAAATCATGAGTTTCAAAGTTTAAGGGACATAGTAAATACAGCTCAGTAGAAATAAAAAAA